>NC_051163.1:69191950-69431949 GCF_013339745.2 Dermacentor silvarum
AGCTTTGCTGTCTTCCATCTCCATCCAGTGGAAGGGCTGACAGTTTTTTTTTTCCAACAATACGCCTAGTTTCGGCTGGATGTGATAGGTGTGCTTTTGAGTTGCACATACTTTCACGATTTACCTGATCCCTGGTTTTAGGGCTTGGCTGATTAACAGATGCACAATCGACTGGTACGTAAAGCAATCGTTATGAACAGATGTTTATGCCGTGGAATACAGAGGCACGGAGAATACGGAGAATCCGAATTATTCCATTTACTGTATCAGTTTTGCAGGTTGTGCATGCTGTGAGCATATGCATGCATTTACAGGAAGTGTGAATTTTTCATTAAAAAAAGCATATGTACCATATTGCAGGTTACATAGCCAAGTCTATAGAAAGAATATAATGTTATGAAGAAAAAAAAATACTTCATACAATTACAGGTTTTGTAAGATAGAACTTAATTCCTTAACTCAAGGTTTAATCGCATACTATTACTATTAGATATGTCTGAAGTGACCAAAGGTGCACATACTTGAATGCATCACTCTCCACTTTCCACATTGTTCATTTCATCGTGCTCACTGCCACTGCATTTTCAAGTTTGTGTGCGAATGGGTGCCTGTGCATTTCACTGCAATGGCAATTATATGGACCTGCCAGGTGAATTTTTGTCGTGGGCGTCATCGAGGTTTCGTGTTTATAAAATCCAATTGTGATAAGAAAGCGGCCGCCTGCCGTGTGCTGTAGGTGCTACTAGCATAATTACTATAAAGGGAACTCAGCCTCCATGGGAATAATGGGCACGTAGTACATGGATTTGTCTGATCATCATCCTGTGGATTCAGATGTCCTTGTGCCATTGTTATTATGCTTTGTTTGCCTTTATTGTCCTAAATTACAGAGCGATCTATACTTTTCCAACTGCAGAAGACTCTGCGAACATGCACAATGGCTACTGTAATTGCAGCGGTTCAGTCTCGAGGTGGCCAAATCAAAACGCGCAAGCGTCTCGACGTGCTGGCATGCCCCAGCGAAATTCATAAGGGCGTTTTATGCCGAATGCTGATGGGCATGCATCCGTGGCGTAATAGTTTATTGCATAGCACTACTTCGTTGAAAATGAGTTACAAAGTCACAAAGTTATTTGAAGCCAGAAGGACAAAGTTTAGGGCAAATCGATGGACTACCCGTAATCCCATAGGCACTGGCACCACAGTTTTCTTAGTATACTAAATTATTGTATGAAACTCTATGGGTGCGAGGGTGAGCCTGGAATTGAAGGTGGCTTGATGCAGCGGCGTCTTCGCGAACGCGCAAGGGGGTAGCGGGGTGATGTAGGCGCGTTAGGAGGGGGAGGGGGGAAGGTTAGCGGGCATCTCCTCTACTGCGGCAGCGGCTGCGCATGACGCGGTTGAGCGCCGCCGGCGCGCTCTGTCTTGGAGGTAATCTGCTGTGGATGCAAGTCTCGGCGCTGACGGGTTAGGCCTGCCAGCGCCGAGACTTGCGCGCGGGACACGTGTGGCGTGGCTATTAATTTATGCGCCGGTAGCGGGTATACAGGCAAGACAAAACAAGCACAGTGCGAGTGCCACCTCATCGTAGCGATAAGACCCATGAAATAGCGCTGTTTGCAGACGGCAGCGCGAGCCGGAAGCCATAGTTTCACGCGTTCATGTCTTGCCTCGACATTGTGAGCCCTCGTTGTCCAGACTCGTCAGAGCAAGTTCATGTAGACGCGCTCACGTCGGGCTCGGTCAGCCGACTTTCTGACTCGACAGCACTCCAATCGCGGTTCATGCAAACGTATAGCTTATTAAATCAGTCCCACACCCAAGCAACCACGTATGCCCGTGGGACGTCCGCCACAAGTCTGAATGTCCATCCATCAATGTCCATAACGGACGTCCATAGGTTGTACAAGAAATGCCCATATTCTTTTCGGATTCAATCAGGATATCCAGGGGATATCCCATGGCGTCCTCTGACTGTATATAAATGGGCATGCCAGGACATAAGTTTGGACATGGCTAGGGTGGCTAGAAGGGGAGGTGTGAATACCGGCGGCGCAAGCGTGACCCCTCAGCGCACCGATGCCGCAGGGCGGCGCTGTTGACCGAGGCGCGGGAAGGCACGCATCCGAAATGAGCGCATCGCCAGCCTCGGGTATCGCGCGTTGTCTGCGAGCGTCATGGAATATACGTCTTTATCCATGAAATCACGTTTTATCAGCCCACATATACTCCTGTGAGATTTTACGGGCCCAGTTCGCATTGCGTCGATAGATTCAAACGCGTTTTTTTTTCTTTTTTTTCCCCCTCCGGATCAGGTCATAGGGGCTGGGGGCTCTGGATATAATTTCGACCACTTCGGTTTCTTTAACGCGCACTCACACCTTACGGCACACAGGTGCCTTGCATTTCGACTCCCTCAAAATGCGACCGTCGTCGTCGAGGTCAGCAGTAATCACCCTAACGCGTGCCGTACGTACGACCTGTAACTGCAGTCATTACCGATTACTTCTCGACGTACAAACCACTTTGTGACAGCGCTTGAAGACGTGTAGCATGTCCTTTCGACGCTCAAATAAGCAATTTACTGTGATTTCAGACAGCAACAGATCTGGTCATAAAATAGTTTAAGTGAGGAAAACAACTATGGGAAAATTTGATCTACAATACGCAATATTTCAGTGCTTTTAGTTTATTCTCAGTGCCCTGCTGAATGACACCTTTAAGCAAAAAATGAATCCTTGTTACGCAATAAAAACGTACAACTGATGCTGTCAGGGCAGCAGAATGCTCTAGGCAACCAATTTTTGGCACATCACCAATTGATCAACTGCATAAACTTTACCACAGCTTTGGCATGCAATTTAAACGAGTGAGTTTGACTTTCTTTGTCTTCAATAAGGGCATAATTGACCAGCTTGTAGAATGGTTCTGATAGATATAAAAGGCCCCCAAGGTCCCTTCTGTTTGTTCTTTAGATCCACAAAGGTTTCGTTGTGAAGCCCCAGCCAAGTAGATGCTACAGCTGGGCCCGATTTTGTAGCGTGTCTTATGACTTATTTGGAATAGTCTTATCATCCACCGCTCACGGCCGGCTGATCCCGTTGATAACGCGAGCGGACCGTCGCTATGACCACTGACAAAGCGCGGAAAAGGCATTATACTTTAAAGTCATCGCTACAAAAAAGCGGCCCTGGCAAGTCCTTCTCCAATGAAGAACACTACCATTTGGTTAACACAACAGGCGCAGCATTTGTTCAATGCAAACTCTGCAGTCCAGTAACGAGCAATGTTTGTTTAAACTTTTGCACTGACCACAGTTCCAAAGGTCGCTTAAGCTCGACAATGAACAATTCTTCTGCGACTGGACTGGGCATTCCATCCCGCTGTATATTTACAGCCTCCACGTCTGCGGTGGGCATGATTCCCCCGTCTTGTCAATAGACAAGCGCCGCTTCTCTTGTAAGATATAATAATAATAATACTTATTCGTACTCAGAGAGTCGAATATGTAGTCCAGGCATACAGGGTCATAGTAGGCGGAACTGCCTATACCGGAGTGGTTGCGTGCCGAACCTGGGACCCGTGGGAGCGTGTGAGACATCTCTTCGTTTTCTTTCTTTCGTCAGAGTCCCTTTAATGTAGTTTGGCCAAGTTCGGAGTACTGTGGGCACGGCATCTTCTGAAGAGGGCAGGAATGTGACGTGGGATCAAGACTGCAGTTCCATTAATAAAGTCACGAACGATAACTAAGGAAACAGGAAAAAAAAAAAAAAAAAAGAAGAAAAGGCGGTGTGTGATCAGATTGAGCTAGCGTGAAAGGCCTCGTGAATAATACTAGGACTGGCAATTGGCAATGCCAACGACGACGCTGTGCAACACGCTATGCTATCGCGAGAAACACCACAAAACAGGCGACGAGACCAAAACTGACGGCGAAGGCACGGAGGCGAGGCGAGGCCGGCAGGCCGGCGCGGCTATGCTTCCCGCGCCGCGAGCGGTAGCGCCATATTTCCCCTGGTGGCATCGGTGCGCAAGGGGGTCACGCGCGCCTGCAGGAAAGCGCCGCCGGTATTCACACCTCCCCTTCTAGCCACCCTAACATGGCCGCACTGAGTTCTGAGTTATATTCTGAGTTATTTTTGCAAGGCAGAACGAGTAGCTAACACATCCTTGCAACTTAAGACGACAGTTTTGCAGATTTAATATTTGAACAAACCCGCTGTACAATGAAGCTTAACCGATCTCAAAGGCTATGCTTTCACTTGCCGCACGACCGATTACGGAAACAAAGAATACATCGTAGTTGGCTTGTAGATAATCTCTAAGGCTGTGCTTTTGCTCTAATTTCGCTATTTGAATTCAGCGGAAGTGATTTCGGGAGCCGGGAACATGTCATGGTCGTTTGGTTTTTAGACTCCACTTATTCCCACAACAAGTAGTTATTTTACTATCTAATTTTATATATAATATGTTTAAACAAAATTATTTATATTTCCATTGATGTGGTCAGAAAGCCTTGAGAAACGCATTCTCAGAAACGCATTTTCTGTTCGCCGACAGTGTCCTGCAGCGATCCAATCCAATTCAAGTTATAGCCATTGTTTTAATGGCGGCGAAGCGCTTGTACACACCGGTGTCGGTTCGTTTTCCATCTTCACAGCCTGCCCGAAGGCACCTGCTCAGCTAGTGAGGTATGGCAGCTACATCCATCTCTATTTGAGCCATTGGATTATTGGAACGTGTTTGTTCACAGGTGCCAAGAAGCGCTAAAGTGATGGGAAAGCTGTACAAGCGAAAGAAAGCGTCACTGCGAACGAAGGCCACATTTGAGGACTTCGTATTTCGCGCCGGCAGCCAGCAGTAGTCAGTGGCCGGAAAAATCGCAAGTCCAGAATGGTGCAGTGGTGCATGTACGCCGCAAACATGCGTAAACATGTGTTGTCGTCCTATCCGTGTGAGCGTTTGTGTGCCTTGCGATGTTTGCCGCTGTGCAGAGGCAACATAAGAAGTTAATGCCGATGATTGTAGCACGACGCGAACTCCGACCTCGGGCGCGGCAGCAATATGCTGTAGCCACTCACTAGCGCAGCTGATATTAAATTGAATGCGTTGCAATGAAGAGGAATAGAGGCACTGGGGCTGGCGCGCTCGGAAAGCGGGCGCTAGGAGAGAAGACGAGGCAGAAATAGAACAGCTGGCCCAGGAACGGGCGCTGTCTCTGTTCCTTTACAGCATTTATCTTTAAAATAACATTGACTATTCTACGGTCGCTAAGTGCAGGTGCTGAATATATTGTTATGAATATTCAATTGGGGTGGAAATTTCCGCATCTAATTATGGATATGTGTAATGGCTGTCTCGATATATCATTCTCGTAGCCGAAGCACTAAAATTTCGCAGTTTCAAGTGTCATGCATTTTAGTTTTTTTCTTACTAAGCTTCTGTGTTAAAGAAATGCTCCTTGTATCCATAATAATACATTTTAATTGTTAAACAATACATAAATTCCTCGAACTAGCGGAAATGGCAGTGCTTTCTGTGTGAAAGCTTTCCATCCCAATGAGTTGTGTGTCACATGTTATATTTTCACATATTTGAAAATGTGTTGTATTTCTGACATGTTGTTTATGTTTGTATTAAGTAATCTCGTTTACTCAGTGCAAAAACAGACAAAGGACGGCAAAGAAGGTGGGATGAAGACCCTGCATGTCTTCGTCCCACTTTTTTGCCCTCCTTTGTCTAGACCGTTCTCATATACCTTACTGCATTAGGTAACCCTTGATGCTTACATTTTCACTGTGCAGTTTTTTATTGCGATAGCAATTATATGGACACTGAAAGCAGATTTCTGCCGTCGTCGTCGCCGTTGCCGTGAGGTTCCGTATGACGTCAGTGGAGATGAATCGTCGCCGCGCGCCGAACGCTGTATGTGCGAGTGAAAGGGCGTGAGGGACGCGCGCTTTCACGGGGAGTGAACGCACGGCGAAGAAAAAACGCGCGTTCTGCGCCGTGCTCCCTTAAGGGCTGCAGAAGTAGGCGTCTCTTTCCTCCTTTACAATCACCATATATGTAGAACAAACACGCCTTCTTCCGACGCGCGAAAGGCCGTGGCGGGGGGAGGGAAGGGATGCGACGTTTAGCTGCGGCATCAAGTGCCTATTTATATCAGAGGCTCCGGCAACAGTCACCAACGCCGTACGCATTTTGTGCGAACGCGGGCAAAACGCCGACGGCGTCGACAACAGTTCTGCGTGTTGCCGGTGCTGCTGCATGTCCTAGGGTATACACCTGATAAAGCTACTATCATTACTCCGTATAGCTCTCTACAAATTTGCTATCGCAATTGATGCGTCGCCTTTCAGGTGAAACTGCGACAACTTTTTTTTTCTTTATTCTCTGTACCTCTAATGTATTGTATGTATGTACCTAATGTATGTACCTCTAATGAATTCTCGTAAGTTTTGACAGTATGAAAAAGTTATCATATATGGACCTTTTTTGGCATACACGTTAATATTTGTCCTCCAATACATAGTTTTCGCGGACGTCACATCCGGGGCATATGGGATAGGTGGCTGCCATTATGGAGAACTACTGCCGTGGCATCGCCTTTGCTGCATGTGCCGGGTGCGATACTTTCGCGTTGTGCGTGTTCTAACGATACAGCGTCGCAATGCCGATGTGTGCCATGATCGGTTGCAGTGCGAGAAGCAAGTCTGCCGCACAGGAAACGAGCATGGAGCCAGAACCGGGCTGTACTGCTGGCCGAAAGTGAAAAATCGGCAATGCGAGCGCACGAAAGTGTTGCCGGAGGAGCGTCGGAGTCTCTGGCTCACTCGCATAAACATGAAAGATGTAAATAACCTGGATTACACCCGTGTGTATGGTTGCCATTTCAGTTCAACTATTAATTTGCTGTGTTTCTTAAAATGTGTACACAGAGCCCACATATATAGTCACATTTATTTAATTTTAACCAATTATCGGAACAGCGAGAATTTTCATTTTAAGCTCTGTCTGGCACCTTGCTGCCCACTATGCCTGAGTAACCCTGGTTTTCACAGTGAAAAGAAAGAATGAAATGCTATCACAGTGGGCTCTACATGTTATGCCCACATTTAACCAGAGTTGCAGAAGGCCGTATCTAGGTAACCGAATGGTGAAATAAGGTATTTTGCGTCGTACACAATGCCCGGCAGCATCGAGCAGTGAGCAGCGCACGGTGCCGTAATGAACAGCTAACAAACGAGTTCATGCATATGAGTACCGTGTTAACCGCGTTATTCCAGCGGTATGGATTTGCAAATATATTTTTTAAATGTTTGCAACCTTACCTCGCTCAGCATGATGATGTGCTTGGAGGGTAGCGACATTGCTGTCATGTCGTTTACCCCGCCACTTGTGAAGTAGTGTGAGCCTCAAGAGACTTGAATGCTTTCATTTCAGTAAGCGATACGTGGTTCATCGACAGCACCAAATAATTTACAATGTTGGCATGCTTCGTAACCGGTAGCAGGTCGACGTCCCTCGTTGTGTCGGTCCCACCATATGTGTATAGATAAACACCGTTGCACATGTTGATTTTTGCTTCGTAGTGTGCACACGTCGGGCCCACCAGCTCGGCAAAATATGATGGGCAGAAGTCCTTCCACTTGGCTGTCATTGAGCACGCGTTCGCAAATCGCAACATCAACGCCGAAAGACTGCACAGACGGCGCTGTGACATCACGTGAAAACTGTGTATTGAGACTTTGTCTTGCAGTTTCCTCGTAACAGAATTATATTTTTTCACATGTTAGAATTACAATCCAAAGCTATCATATGTCTGCAATTCGTGTGTATGTACCTTAGGAATTTTCTGATGCAATTTACTTTGAAAACTTCAATTAGTTCAATAAGGCACTTGGCGGAAGGCCTAGAAGAATGAGGAGTATGCTGCACTTTATGAGGATATGCACTGTTATTGCATGATGATAATGTGCATGCCATACCTTCTGCTTTCATGAGCTTTGCCATGTTCCTGTAGTTGAGGTGCTCTACTTCTCCTAAAGCTTTTCTTTTAAATCAGAGAGATTTCTTTCTGCAGCTTTCTCCTATCACTAGTCCTTCTGGCTGAGAAACGTGACAGCTGCCAGTCACATCAGTCACTTACATTGCTATTTTCAGCACCTGGCCATCCTTAGCAACTTATTGCACTGCTGGACCTATGCCACCATTCTCCGGGGGCAGTGGAAGCTTGTTTCTCCGACAATTCATTGCTGCGTTGCCAAGCTTCCAGTCATTTTTGAGCCGGCTTCTTGATATTAGCCGATTCATCATTGATGAAGGCGAGCTTGGCTTGCAGAATTTTCTAGGAACTGGTGCCATCGGCAAGAGCTGAGGGGGCATACTTTGCCTCTGCTTCCATGACAGTTGCCCTCCTCTTGAATAGCTGGCAAAGCCTCAGAGGCACAATTAGGGAAAAGAAAAAATCGTTTGAGAGTATGGGAAAGTGGAGATGTATAACAGGAAGTAGGGGAGATGGTAGAGCTGCAAGAAAAGTGGTCATTAAGAGCATTGGCTGCATCATTGAGCATAGTGAGGATAGTGTTGATTTGACTCTATGGACAGTTCCAACCTTGTGTATCGTTTGCCAGTTGCCTGGAAATGTGCAGAACATTGCTGCTCAACATTTTTGTATCTGAAATTTTTGGAAGTTGTCGTTGAATGTGAGCAAATGTGTGCACGCCACCTTTACAAGGAAGCGCTCCAACCAAGAGCACTACCAAGACCACTAGGCTAGTTAGTGCAAAGAAATTCAAATATTTACGTGTCTCACCTCGGACTTGCGATGGGCTATGCAGATAAATTATTTAATGAATAAAGTGGCGTCGGTTCTCGGCTTTCTTAGGTGAAATTTCAGTGCCCTACCCAATGGTCTGAAACGACAATTGTATTTCACATACGTACAATCAACACTCGAGCGTACATGTGTATGTGGAGACGCTTACACCTTTTAATTAACTAACTTGAAAAAATCCAGAACTGGACTGCTGGGATTGTCCTTAGAAACTATTGATAGAAAACTCGGGATGACAGAGGCTAAACATATTCTCCAGTGGTCGGACCTAAATGCTTGCAGAAGAAACCCGCGTTTGAAATTCTTTTATAGCATATATCATTCCCAAAGTGGCATAAGTCGAGAGAAATACATGAAACTACCTTCATATATATCACAAAAGCAGGATCACCCTTTGAAAGTCGAGGAACTTGCTTTTAAAAGTGACATTTTGCTGTATTCTTTTTTTGTCCAGACAGCGTGCGCCTGGAATCTTCTGCCGCCTAATGTCGCACAAATGACATCTGTTAATGCTTTTTACTGCACTTTGAGTGTATAAACACCCTTCTATAAACTTTTGTATTTCGAATGAAATCCCCTCTGCTGTAATAATGCTTTATTGGCAATGCAGGTACTGAATTAAAAAAGAATGAAATAAAAAACATCATGCTTAGTTCTCGAGGTGGTTGTGGCAGTGGACACAGCAACACTGCATACCACCAGGCCTGCCGGATGACAAGGTGTCATTTCTCAACGTGAAAATGCAACCCAACACATGCACCAAAGTAAGCGGGGATTCAGCTACTACGATGAAATAGGATTTAACCGTCTTGTTTGAATCTGACCACAAGGGGACAGATTAGCGCAAGTGTCGTGGGCTAAAACTTCAGCTTGCTAACTTCATGCCAACTATGGCACGTGCACTGCTGTGTCTTGGCTGTAATGAGATTTGCACAGCTGTCAGTGGCTGCACTCAGATTATTTGGCGTGTGCTCTGACATCACTGGCAAAAAAAACCTCTACCCTACTCCTCTGCAAAGTATCATTTGTAGTTCAGTTGTGTTTTGTTGCTACTGCTGGAGTTTGATGCTGTCACTACTGCTTTTATCCAAAAGCTTAGGTTGATGCAGCCAAAGCTTATGCATTGTCATCAGCTGATGGCTTGCACACTTTCACATTAGAATCAGTCTTCCCATGTTCTTTCATGTCTACACTGTTCAGGACTTGCCAGATTTCAGCATGTGATGATTCTGCTAGGTCTCGCATGTTGACACGACAGCTGTGCATGCTACTGTGAAACCGTGCTTTTTTTGGAGAGTGTGTCGTAGTTGTTAGCTTCATAACATTTCTGGAGCAGTGGTAAAAGAAGAGAGATCGATATTATAGGGTTTGGAAAGAGCAAGTGCTTGGAAAACTTGAAAAATTTGATTGTATGTGAACATTCAAAACCTGGTTTATCTTAATGTGGACAGCACTTATAATGGGAATATCTCTTGCGAAATAGTGTTTGACATGCCACTTTATATGTGCTTTGTATTTGATGTCGGAACTCTTAAATAATGCACTTCTCTTCTGCATATAAAGGTATCCTAACTTTTTGTACTGCTGAATATTGTCACTTAACTGATTAAATTAGCCAGTGTCACATTAATAGGAGTTGAGTCTAGCCTGTTTGTGTTGATTTGGTGATTTGTGTTGATCTACGAGGGTGATTCAGAAAGTAATGCCTCCAAGCCCACTACTTTGCCAATAGTACTGCAAACATTTTGAACCCTTTATTATTAATGTGCTGATGTATAAGCTATAGAATGTCAATTGCCCCACCTTCCTATCTCTTCTCGTTCCAGAGTAATCGAGCAATCCATGACATCCAGTGGTGACGTTCGGTTGAAACAGTGGGTTGTAATTGAATTTCTGACTTCGGAAAGTTGTGGCTTGTGTGGAGATTTGATGTGGCTAGATTTTGGTCTTTCGCAGTCTTTTCCCACCTTCGCACAGTGCTGACGTCGGTGCAGGCATCCCCGTAAACTGCAGTCAGACGGCGATGAATCTTGATTGGCGCACAACCTTCCGCAATCAGAAATTCAATTGCAGCCCGGTGTTTCAATTGGACGTCACCACTGGATGCCATGGATTGCTCAATTACTCTGGAACGAGAAAAGATGGGAAGGTGAGGCAAGTGACATTGTATAGCTTAAACATCAGTGCATTAATGATAAAGAGTTCAAAATGTTTCCAGTACTATTGGCAAAGTGGTGGGCTTGGAGGCATTACTTTATGAATTGTCCTAGTACATAGGCTGCTGCTTCTGTAAAGTGGTTGACCTAGCAAATTCCATGGTGCCTCAAGGTAAGGCATGCTCAAGTATACAAAAGCAAAGGGCTTGATAAAACAATTGTTCGTCTTCAATTTGCATCAGGGTTCCTGCATGTTTGCTGATGTATGCATATATGCCGATTTCTAAGTTTAGTTAAAACAATTATACATATTGCCAAGTTTCTAGAGTTCACTGCTCATTTTTTTTAGTGTCTCTATTTTGTTGATGTTCTTTTGCAGACATTGCAGTCTTCAAGCAAGTGTCAATATTGCTGACAGCTGTATTTCTTTATTGTTCCCAATTTTGAGCACTGTTTTGATCGTGCCTGGTATTACTTTGAATGCTATATTGCGTAGATTTTCTTCAAGTGGCTGATTTTTTAGCTTTGCACTGATTGCTTACATATGACTTAAAATGTTAGATGAAATGGGACAGACGCCACATCAACTGGCTCGTTCAGCATGCTCTTCTAGGCCTGGAATTTCGATTTTGATATGGCGAGTGGTTCGCCAAGTTCCCGGTATCAGTGAGACTCTTGCATGTGTTGTGCATGTGTTGCGCATTTGTGTGCTGTGCATGTAGCTCATGTATCCTCCCAAAACCTCAGCATGTCCTCATGAAGACCAAGGATGGTCTCACACATGATAAATTCTCTTGCACTTGTATGCTACCCCTGTCTGCAGTACAATTGCAGGTACAGTCCAACTTCGTTATAATGAGCAACCTTACCTGTTTAAAACAGTTCGATATATCACGTAGTTTGATTTTTCCCATATCTATCTACGAAAACTTAAATGAATGTGATGTGTTTGTTATATATGGAGCTATTATCTCCAGTGGAGAAATAAAACAAAGGAATCTATACAAAACTATGCGTATTTGGCAGTAATTTCTGGCTCTGCCTTAAAGTATTGATCAGTATCAGGATGGGGTTCTCGATGTGCGAGATTGTTTAAACATGCTCTAGTCCGCTTTCCTCAATATTGGCACCTAACCAGGGCAGCACATCAACTACAGACAGTGTGTCCTGTGGGTGTGGCGGCTCGCATTTAAGGGCTTGAGCACAGAGTTCGATATATTCAATGTCCCATTTGTTAGGTAGTTTACATGAATAATTACATGAATAGATCTGTACCACTTCGATACGATGCACTGTCTGACTTGGTGCAGACTGAATGTTGTTTTCTGTAACCTCCCTACTGTAATTCCCTCAGGTGAAATGTACCTAACGAATAAAAAATATATTTCGGTCAGCAAGTATTTCAGTGCATGTTGAATGTAGAGAATAATTTGCTTTAACCAAGTTTGTTATATTTGGGTTCAACATTCGTCTCTGGAACAGCCTCCCCGATAAAATAGTTGTGGGAACTGATTGTGAAAAACTTCGGCACTTTCTGAACTCGCTTATCCCTAGCTAACCCATGTTGTCATACTCACTGTTTAGTTTTCTTTTACTTTTTGCCTTGTACTATAGTACATTTGTCTACAAACTTATTGAGTTGTTTTTATTGTTTGAATACACAGCTGCATGTTGTTAATGTTTCTGCAATTTTTAGGCTGTGCACCTGGCTGGTGTTGTTTTTTTGACTTGTATACTGTTGCGAGTTTGCCACTTTTCAGTGTGTACTTTGTTCTGTGTCCCCCTTACTCAATGTGTCATCAATAGGGGGCCTTGTAAGGTATTTTACCGAAAAAGCAATACTGTACATCGGAAAAGCCAGATACTTTGAAAGGATACTCAAGGGGCATCAGAAGGGTGTAAATAAGCATTGTGTATGCATCAGTACATTTTCATGCTCACTACAGATCACCAGATTGGCTGACAGTGTGCAAGTCCTTGCAAGGGAAAGAAATTTGAATTAGTGCCTTTATCATGAATTGCTGTACATCCAAACAACTGCACAAACTTTGAATGGGAATTATGGAAATCTTAATCTGACGCATTGTCACACCATATGCATACTGTGGTCAACCCCATGTAACTAAGCACTTTTTTACCCTTCACTATAGATTAAGATGGTCAAAAGGTTGTTTTTGATATAATACGTAACTCTGGCTGGCATCGGTCCCACTTCATCACGATTCCTGACTAATGAGGCCTCACAAAGACTGTCAACTTGAATACTCAACTTGGGGTAAACCCACAGTGTTTCCAGCTGTTCCATTAACACTCTATGCAGATTAGTCAATGAAAGCGTGGTTTAGACCTCACCTCCACCGTTATTAAAAAATATATTTTTTTTCAGATTCCCTCCCGGGAGAAACAAAAAGGATCCACTGGGCTGCTCAAGAGCATAGCTTGCCATATCTGCATAATATCAAACATCCTACAAGTAAATCTAAACTGATAACTTTATGTTGTCATGGGGCTGAAGACCTGTGATGAAGCAGAAAAATTGTTCATGTGTGGTGTAGGAAAATGAGGGTTACCATATGAAGTTGAATTTCATCTTTCCATATCACTTGGTACATTGTATAGCCGTATGCTTGAGATAAAACATAATGCTCACATCGCCTTTCACAGTTGATGTTTGCTTAGGAAATCGGAACATATCTTTTGGTTTTTAACAGTTATGTGGTAAAGGCGAATCGATAAATAGTTGCAGAATAATTGCAATGCTTACTAGACCTGAACTGCTCTAATTTAAAGGGCTTGTTGGAAAGGTGGAGTCTTGTGCTATGAAAGTTGATGTCATTGATGAAATTTGCCTTATCAGTTCCAGCTGTTAGTCTGCTTATGTGTCCATTGTTATTCTGTGATATTATTTGTGTTGCTCTATAGTGCTATATGTTAGTGATGAATGAGAGCTTTGTGCAGATGTTGAATGTGTTAGTGTTTTCTGTCTTATGGTTTGTCACATGCTTTCACATTTTTTCGCTTCCTCTCAAATGCAATATATATGTCAATTGAATTCTTTGAGGAGCTGTCTAATGAGCATTTTCTGTGTTTCACAAATTGGAGTTGGTCCAAAGGTAAAGCATGCTATTAAGGGCCCTTTTATCAAGTTTTAATGTCGTGCATATGCTTTATATCTGGTTTTAATGCCACAGAAACAAAAACGTGTTGTAGTATGCATACGCTGTATGAAGACTATTTTTTATTTTATTTATTTCAGACATACTGCCAATCCCAACGGGGATTTTAGCAGGAAGGGCATACATGTAATAAGTATATTACACAGGTGTACAAAAGGTTGAACATGTCACAAATATAAATTGGGAGTAATTACAAAAGGGTGTAGTTGCGCGTACAATGATTTAACAAGCACATAGATTATAACAGGTGTAATGAATGAAGCAATTATTACGGGAGTTACAAAGTGCGCGCCAAGTTGGAACGCACGTAGTGAATGAATATGTCATACAGGATTTAATCAATGTCTTTATACAGAGGAAACGGTAGGGTTAGAATGCTACAAATAGTTTATATTTGGGAAATACGTAGGTAGTTTTCAAGAAGTGATAGGAATTTATCTTGGTTATGACAAGTAGTTATATAAGTAGGCAGACTATTCCATTCCCTTATCGCCTGCGGAAAAAAGGAAAACTTAAAGCAGTTTGTTTTGAACCGGTATTCCTGAAGAAAATGGGGGTGTTTATGACGTGAGGGTCTAGTTTCTGGGTTAGATAGGTATTTGGTGCTATCAATACGAAGCGCATTGTGAAAAAGTTGAAACATCATTTTCTGGCGTGCGAGTTTGGCGCGATTTTGGAGGGTTAGCATTCCGGCTTTTTGCATTAGTTCGGTGGGGGAATCAGATGTGCGGTATTTGTTAAAAATGAACCTTACCGCTTTTCTTTGCACGCTCTCTAGTTTATTAATTAAGGGGGGACGCGGCTTTCGCATCGCGAAAAATTGCTAAAAAATCGATTTTTTGAAAATCAAATTTTCAGTTTCTATAACTCTTATTCTATCTGATTCCGAAATATCATCACTGAAAACCAAGTAGAAGTGCTCAAAAAAAATTGTTGTATCAGCCAAGGTGCCGAAATATTTCGCGGAAATCGCGAAAGAACGGCGTTTTTCAAGCCACGATATCTCCGGAACGGCGCAGCCGAGCGCCGCCATCTTGGTCTCGTTGGAAAGCGCATTTCTCCGTCTTCAAATTTGCCGCTTCAGCTATCTCCTCCATACAGAAACGAGCACACAAAAAGCCAATGATTGAAGGTCTTGCCGGAGCCACCGATTGGCCGCGCCCGCCACGTGACTCCAGCGCGGTTCGCCATTGGTCCGGTGCTCGCTCCGTGACGGCGTCGTCTGCTCCGCTTGTTGCGGTCTCCTCGCGAGCTCCGGACAGATTCCGTAATCTCGACGAGTGTTAAAGCGGGCGCTATGCGGAAATCGCAGTAGCGTGGCCGATCTCGCTTTTTGTGGACGTCTCAGACCCGCGGCTAGGCATTCCGAGCATCGGCGACGCGGACTTCGCGACCAAGCTTCGGGCACGGAATCCTCGGACACGAGGCTAAGCCTTTCGCGCGTAGGCGCCTCCGACTCGGCGATCAAGCACATCGCGCGCGGACTTCTCGGATCCTTGCCTAAGCATTTCGTGCATCGGCGCCTCCGACTGCGCAACTAAGCACATCGAGCGTCGACTCCTCGAGCCCGCGGCTACGCATTTCGCGCGTCGGCACATCGCTCATCGAGAGTCGACACCTCGGACCCGCGGCTAGGCACTTCGCGCGTCGGCATCGCGAGCGTCGACTCCCCGAGCCCGCGGCCAGGCATTTCGCGCGTCGGCACCTCGGACTGCGCGGCTAAGCTAATCGAGCGTCGACTCCTCGAGCCCGCGGCTAGGCATTTCGCGCGTCGGCACATCGCTCATCGGGTGTCGACTCCTCGGACCCGCGGCTAGGCACTTCGCGCATCGGCACCTCGAGCGTCTACTCCTCGAGCCCGCGGCCAGGCATTTCGCGCGTCGGCACCTCGGACTGCGCGATTGAGCTCACCGAGCGTCTATTCTTTGGACCCGCGACCAGGCATTTCGCACATCGGCACCTCAGACCCGCGACTTAGCACATCGCGCGCCGACTCTATTATCGTATTGCCACGATATCTCGTACCAATACCTATCATTCCACCCCTTCATAAAAAGAACCTCATCATGAGCTCTGCTCACTAGGCCACTTTAGCTGGCACAGACACCTGGCTGCAGAAGTGAGGCATCATACAAAAGTACAGGCTGGAAAGCACCTAGCAGCTGCATTGCTGCCTATCTATCAGTGGCTCTCCTAACATCTATAGCCATTGTCAATGGAAGATGATCCAAAAATTCAGTAACATGGTCGATTCTATCAAAAGAAAACAATGCCTCACTGACTGTACTAGAGACTGCTATCAATGAGGCAGTCTGCAGGTACAACGCTAGAACTACTGTATATTTATGCCCACATAGTTCTGCACCTCACTTGGTTTGAAACCCAGGCACCATGCTCTTTGTAGAGCAGCAGTAAAGAATGCCATACAAACATGAAAAACACAGAACAAAGGCACAGCAGACCAGAGGCCACATGTCCAAGAAGCCCCACATCACAAAACACATCAAAGATGACAAATTTGGTGCATTTTAGAGAACTGAAGAGAAGGGGAAACTTTGAGAGCCGTTTTCTCAAAACTGTTTTTTCGCCTTTCTGCTCAGTTTCTGGAGCTGATTTCTTCGTTACCGTTTAGCCTACTTTGATTCTGTTTTTTTTGTCACGTTCCTTGGACTACAGTGCAGGTCGAGACAGTCTCGCATTTTTATCTTGACTTTTTATAAATTTATGGTGTGGCTATTCGTTCACTCCGAAAGTGTGCTTGGTGCGAAGGTAACTTCAAAAATGACTATCTAAAAAATTTATGTTGCGAAAAAAAAAAAAGTAAGACTGTCACGACCTCCAGCACGCATTGAGCTATGCATTCAATACTCAACGAGCCTTCCATCATGTTTTTTAAGCTCCCCAGGCCCTCCAGAAAGTTCAAGAGAGAAAAATTCTGCTCAATAAAATTTTCTCAAGGTATCACTCTGAAACTTTTATGGAAGTATCAGGGAGACATTCTAAACATTTGTGCCAATTTTCATCAAAATCCATGAAGAAATCGGGAAGTTGATTTTCAAAGCCACGTCCCCCCTTAAGTTATTTGTAGGTGGGAACCAGACGATGTTAGCGTATTCAAGTACTGGTCTAACAAATGTGTTGTATGCTAGAAGCTTTGTTGGATGCGGTGCTGAATGGAGGCGCCTTTTCAGGAAGAATAGCCGTCGTAATGCAGATGAAGTTACGTGATTTACGTGTGCCTCCCACCTCAGGTCATCTGATATGATTAGTCCGAGATACTTGTGTTCTTTAACTGCGGTTAGTTGGGCGTTGCCGAGTGTGTAAGAAAAGTCTGATATAGTGTTTTTCCTGGTTATTCTAAGCAAAGCTGATTTACCTATATTTAATGTCATTTGCCATTCCATGCACCATTGTGATACTGATTTTAGGTCGTTTTCGAGAGTAAGGTGGTCATTTGGACAGTTTATTTCTTTATATACTATGCAGTCGTCAGCAAAAAGCCTAATGTTAGTATTAATAGATGCGGGTAGATCATTAATAAAAATAAGAAATAAAATTGGGGCCAGGACACTACCCTGAGGCACACCTGATGTTACTTGGGTTATTTCAGATTTTTGGCAATTAATTTCGACAAACTGTGTACGGTTTGTTAGGTAAGCACTGATCCAGTCACTAATTGGTCCTTTACCTATTATTGATTCAGTTTTTATAATTAGTTTTTTATGGGATACTCGATCAAATGCTTTGGAAAAGTCAAGTAAAATGAGATCTATTTGTTTTTGGTTGTCAATTGCTTGTGATACTTCGTGTATTAATTCTGTTAATTGAGTTACTGTAGAAAAACCTGCGCGGAAACCATGCTGGAATGGTGATAGAATATTTTTTTTCTCGACGTAGGTAGTAATGTGTTTAAGGATGATGTGCTCAAGCAATTTGCATGTTGTACTGGTTAGTGAAATAGGACGGTAATTGGAAGCGTCTGTTTTGTTACCTCCTTTGTGAATTGGGATTACCTTAGCCATTTTCCATTCGCTTGGGAGAGAACATGTTGTTAAAGATTTGTTAAATATAAGGAATAAATATTTGGCCATCCATTCAGCATACCTCCTTAAGAATTCATTAGGTATGTCGTCAGGTCCAGCTTTCTTTTTGCAGTCTAGTTTTAGCAATAAATTAAAGATACCTGCCTCATTTAGGGAGATGGTATCTATTCTATCCGAACTATGTGAGTAAACATGGCATGGGGTTGTATCGTCGTTTGTGAAAATTGATTTAAAATAGTTATTCATTAAGTTTGCTCTTCATTACTTTCTTCTCGAGACATAGTATTGCCACTTTGGCTTTTAGGGCTAAGATAGTTCCAAAATTTTTGTGGTGATTTTTTTAGGAAATTAGTTAACGTATTAGAGAGATAGAAGGTTTTTGCGGCCTTTATTTTTGATTTCATAGAAGTGATTGCTGAAGTAAGGGATAGGCGAGTTGGAAGTTAGGTTTCTTTTTAACAATTTTCTGAGTCGTTTAACTTTGCGTTTGGCGTGTATGATTTCGCGGTTTATCCAAGGGTTGTGCTTTTTGGTTCGTTTTATTTTAGTAGGGATGTAACTTCGAATAGAAAAGAATATGATGCTTTTAAATCTCTGCCACAGCAATTCGATGTCAGAACCAGGTTTGTTAGCAATCTGTTCAAAAGAATGAAATTCACATGAAAGGTGAGCGACAACGCTAGAATCATCGGCATTTTTAAAATCAGGATAAGTAACCAGTGATTTGAAAGTTGCTAGACGGTCATGGACTGCGATCGAACATAGCACTACCTTATGGTCTGAGATACCATCTAGTAGTTGGACATCAACTTTATCTGGAGGAAAATGATCGGTCAAAAATACTAAGTCAAGTATGTTCGCAGAAGTACCTTGCACACGAGTAGGTTGTTTTACAATTTGGTAGAGGTTTAGGGTTAACATAATATCGAAGATTATATCAGATGAGGCGGATTGATGTAGCATCGTATGCCAGTTGATATCTGGGAGATTGAAATCTCCTACGAGTATTAGTCTGTTTCTAGTGGCGTAGCGACACAGGTATGTGTGCAAGGATGTTAAAACGTCTATGTTTGATGAAGGACTTCGATACACGCAGCCGACCACGACATGGCTGGAAGAAAAGTGAATTTTGCAGAAAACTGCTTCAACCCCTTCAACGTCGGGAAGGAGCGTGAACGAAATGTCTTTATTTATTAGGATAGCTACGCCTCCTCCTCGCGTTTTCCTATCTTTACGCAAGATGGCGTAGTTTGGCGGCGCTATCTCGAAGTCCTTAACATCACTTGATAGCCATGTTTCTGTTAGAGCGATAAAGTCTGGTTCAAAGCTGAGTATAAAAGATTCCAGCCAGTTTAGTTTTTGGTGGATGCTGCGAGCATTTATGTTCGCAAATTTTATTTTGTGCGTTAGCGGTTGCGTGGACGCAAGGTCCGCGGTTCTGCTTCGGCGTTTTTTTGGTGGGAACTCCGGAAAGCTGGTCGAATGCAGTTTGATTCCTCATCCCAGCTGAATAAAGCATTATTAATTTTTAGTTTGTCGTATACCAGAGAAACCTTGTCACCGGATGCTTTCTTTACTTTAGCTGCTTTCCACAGGTTCCTTCTGATTTCGCGAACCCGGGGCGAAAAGTCTTCTCCGATTGCGAAGGGTGATCCCTTAAGTTTGGAGCAATTTTTGAGTATCTTATTTTTGTCACGGAAATCTAACAGTTTCAATATCACAGGCCGCCCCTTGTTTGTGGTCGCTTTACCCAACCTATGAATTCGCTCTATGGCTACCGGCTCAAGCTTAAGTACATTACGTATTATTTTTTCGTTAATTTCAACGTCAAGATCTTTTTGGTTTTCTCTGTCGTCCTCTGGATATCCGTAGACGATTAGGTTAGAACGTCTAGAGCGGTTGTCTAGCTCGTCTAACCGTCGTTCCAGAGCTGTAACGGACTCTTGCAATTTGCCAAAAATATTCATACATGAGGCAATTTTTTCATCAAGGGCTGTCATTTGGTCTAGTTTAGTTTCGATGGAAGCGAGCCGAGTATTTTTTATTTCTTTGACGTCGTCAGCGAGTTGCTGGATTTGTTTAGAAATCAGGGATAATTCGGGCCCGGGGTTAGTTTCTACATCCCCACAAAGCAATAACAACTTATAGAGGTGAGGTAACACTTGGCAGATCATTTCACACAGTAGCCATGGGCACGGCAGCAAGATCAAGCAAGGGTTATTCGAGCGGATACATGTACCGAAGCGTTTGCTTACCTGTACGATGTAGACAAACGGATTAGTATGCTGCATGTCAGCACTGCTGCCGTGCCCTATGGTCCGTGGAAAGTTGCGTCCGCTTTTTAGGCTCCACAGGATGGATTCCTGCAGCGCCGCCGGTGATCCAACGTAACGGCCGTCCACCGCGCTGATTGTCGACGATGTAGGTGGCATATTAAAATTTTCCTTGGTGTCGATTTGCATCTGCGCAGTCGATGTGTCAGACGCCTGGCCGGTCATCGGTTGCATGGCGTAGATAAGGGCTTGCTGATCCAAAGCATCGTAGTCTACTGGTATCAGCAGCAGGGTGGCGACGATCTGTACGATGTAGACAAACGGATTAGTATGCTGCATGTCAGCACTGCTGCCGTGCCCTATGGTCCGTGGAAAGTTGCGTCCGCTTTTTAGGCTCCACAGGATGGATTCCTGCAGCGCCGCCGGTGATCCAACGTAACGGCCGTCCACCGCGCTGATTGTCGACGATGTAGGTGGCATATTAAAATTTTCCTTGGTGTCGATTTGCATCTGCGCAGTCGATGTGTCAGACGCCTGGCCGGTCATCGGTTGCATGGCGTAGATAAGGGCTTGCTGATCCAAAGCATCGTAGTCTACTGGTATCAGCAGCAGGGTGGCGACGATCTGTACGATGTAGACAAACGGATTAGTATGCTGCATGTCAGCACTGCTGCCGTGCCCTAGGGCACGGCAGCAGTCATAGGGCACGGCAGCACTGCTGCCGTGCCCTATGAACCGATAAGTGTCAGAAAACAAATATATGAAATGCTATCAATTCATTTATTGACGTAGCGTCGTAATTTTTCTTGACTAGGGCATACAGTGAATTTACCAAAGTGGCAGTAACTAGAAAGCAAGGAGAAGTTAAGTGTGGCTGTGACTGTTTTGATCTGAGGCCTATAAAAGGATTGGACTTGGGATGTACACTGCAAGGGCTGCAAAGGGACGTTTCCTGCTTCAGTCACGCTTTCCAGTTGTCACTTTTGTTAAGTAATCATTGCCTTTTGATCAGCTCACTTGATGCGAGGGATTATGTATGTGTAAGGGAAAACACGAGGTATAAGAGTAGGTTGTGCTCTTATGGTAGCCCCTAGTAACTGTTTTTGTAAAAGCCTTTATTTTATATTCATGAAACAATCTCAAGAGCTCGAAGAAAACAAAAACAAGACTTTATACTAGGGGTGTGTGAGTACAAAATGTTAGATTTCGAATCAAATCAAGAAAAAAAAAGCCGTATATTGAATCGAATATCAGAAAATTTAACACCAAGTTTCATGCTTACAAATTTTGTGCAACCGATAAACACGTGCTGCCCACTTAGGAGTCTACTCACATTATGTAACAAGATTGTTGCTAGCTATCAGTAGCTGAAGTACTTAAGATTTGAGGTGTATGGTGTGGTCTACTTAAAGGGAACACAAAATTAGTATGTCAGCACTGATAACTCGGTTTGTGTAAGGTCTGGAAAATATTTTTTTTATCAATAGAATGTGTCGAATACAACGAAGTGCTTTTTGTTTTTCCTTTGAAGCTGAAGAAATAGAGATTTTATGTTGTCCTGAATACCAATGAGGTTTTAAGTTTAATAGTGGGCCATACTGGGCTTAATGGCAATTTTCTATTGTTTAGAAAGTTTTGCTTTCCACTTAAAACAGAAGGGTCTATCTATCCTTATGGCAGGTGGTTTCTGTGCATTATCGTCAGCTCGTTAAGGCCAATCTGCGCTATTGAGAAAAGCGGGGGCCGCGCGTCACGTGACTTGGCACCGCTCCATGCGGTGATTAGCACAGTGCAGGTCTACCGCGGTCAGCGCCTTTTCACCTTCAGGATTGGCATTGATTGCCGCCTGCCGTGGGTTCTCAAATCGGAAGGCCCACAGCAAGGTCGCGCGATTCTCCCTCTTCTCCCTTTCCGTTTGCGTCTACCTTCTGTCCGGCCGTGTAAATGTGTCTGCAGCTGGGTGGTAGGCGCACCAGCCGCATGACACTTTCGAGCATCGAAAGCTAGTCTTGTGATGGGTAGCTCGAAGCTGCGAAAAGAGGCCAATGTGCGCCTACAAACGGCGTTTCAGCAAAGATGGCGGCCGGGAGCAATTAACGGTCATCCCGTAAACTCGCTTTCGTTGGCGAGGCGGTTTGTCGGCTTTCTGTGCGTCGTGCGACCGCTGCGAACAGATGTGCGTTGATTCGGTACGAAACCGTAACTTCAGTCCCCGACACGCTGACACCCGACGACACTGCTCGAATTAGGCCCAACGGGCTAGACATGTGGCCAGCGGCTGGACCGTGACAAAAATTCGTGCTGGCCGATGTAACGGGCCGCAAGCTGTCGTGGACAGCTTTTCGCTAATATGTTCATGTGGGTGGCTCATCAGTGTTTGGTCGCGAAATCATGCGTACGGGTTAGATGGCCATTGAGTTAAGTGGTGTTCAGGTCCAAGGGTGACTAATGGGTGACCAACCAGCAACGACATCGAGCATGCGTGGCAAGTTTGTCTGGGTGCTTAAGCTCGCATGCGCGCAGATAGCTCCAATCTGCACTAAATATTTGCGTGCGTGAACACGGACCACGTGCCTCCCAGTGGTTAATCGGCCCGATCTTCACACATGCTTTCGTGCTTTATATGCACGCTGCTTGTGCTCCCTCTGTGCGCGTCGTGTTTCGATCGGCCCCGTTGTCCTGGACGAGCGTAGTAACGATAGAGATCGCACACCGGGGGAACGCTGCTCGTGTCAAGGCAACGAACGCGGCTGAGTCTTTCATCGAATGTACCGAATAATTTGTAAAACCGCGTGGCGAATAGTAGGTACTCTATTCACGAATCGTATTCGGACGTTCACTATTTGATTCGAAATCGAGTATTCACACACCCCTACTTTATACCATTGATTAGTGTCCTCAGTAATTTTAAGAGTCGTTGCAGGCCCATATGGTGGCACTGAACGTTACAGCATTGCATTATTTTTGAACTATTATTGTTAAAGCTACTGTTGAAAACTAAGCCTGTCCACTGTTGTGTTAACAAAAATCAGAATACCAAAGCTCAGCGTGTGTTGCAGGGGCTTTTTTAAAAAGGGACACTTAAAATGAAACCTTTTACTGGAGGTACAGTAGTAGGTTGCTGTATTGGAAGAATATTTGCTTTGGTGGCTATACCCGACTTATTCGGGGAAAAAAGCAACCCATTGTTTGAATTTTATCCCTAAGTGGATGGCATTGCGCTACACCTTGTGTTCTTTATATAGTGGCAGGTTTGAATTGTTTTTGTTTGAGATCTACAGATGTTTCTAGGCGAATTGCTGACATATTCCTACCTCATAAACACACCAGGCATTATACTCTCCAGTGTCACTGAAAGTCACTTTTGAAGATTCAGAGGTGCCTTCTGCACCTGTCATTTGCTTCTACATCACTTTTTGTTACCAATAGCTCCACCTGCCAGCAGCTTCAGACGGTAATCTACCACTCAAACATAATCTAACGTTCTCCTGTTAAATTTCTCTGAACTTGCATGCTTCTACAAAAAAGTGAAAGTTTTAAGGAATGAGACGTGGTTTTCTGACTTCTACTGCAGCTATGGGGTCACGAAGTCTTCAGGGCTCTGGAATTCTGTCTCATTCAAGCTCTGGTGCTGCCAGCGACATTGTTGGAGCGGAAATGAGTGAAGCTGGACAACCTGACCTCGCCTTTACGAGCCCATTAGCATCTCTATCAGTGCAGGACATGCATTGGTGTTCACATAAGCAATTTCACTGTGCTTTGTGTTCATACACTGCGACTACCAATTACCAGTTAACACGGCATATGCGGAGGCACACGGGCGAGAAGCCATTTAAGTGTTTTTTGTGCTCATCCGCATTTGCACAGGGTAGCGACTACAGGCGTCACATGTCGGTGCACACTGGCGTGAAGCACTTCAAGTGTGACCTTTGCTCTTACTCCTCAGTCCAGAAGTGTGACCTGGAAGTTCACAAAAGAATCCACACAGGCGAAAAGCCATACCAGTGCAATCAATGCAGCTATGCTTCCGCACGGAGTGCTGACATGAGGCGCCATGTACTTCGGCATCACAAATGAAACCATTTTTGTTTTGTTTTTTAGGAGAAGGAATGTTTCCTCTATTGCAACGGCCACGGCACAGAACAGACAACCACACTGATGTGCCATATTTAGCACAAAGTCATGTGCCATTGTTGCTACGAACATTTTACTTAATACAAATGGCATTAGCTACAAATGGCATAAAGTATATGCTGAAGTATTTTGGATAATCTAGAATGACGACAGTGGATACAGAGTGCAGTAAACAATAAACAAAAACCACAGAGGATAAAATAGCGAAAGGCAGCCACACCTCGAGGCACCTCTCCGTAAGCAAATTCTTCGCGGCTTGTAATAGATGCAATCTCAACAGTCCTGAAGCTGATTGTGTGGTGAAATGTGAGGTGTGGAGTAAAGGAAGAAATATTGGTTCGCGAAAACATTGACTCTAGTATGAATTTGTTAACTAGTCATGAAAATGAATAAATTGGTTTGGTATGGAGTTCTGAAACTTCTGTGATAAAAACTGTGATACAGCAACTGGAGTAGCAGTAGTTTGCTCTCATGAAGAGAAACTGAATAGGGGATGTTCTTTGTTTTTTCATTTACACTACGGTGGCATTCTGAAACTTTTGTGATAAAACCTGTGATAAAGCAACTAGAGTAACAGCAGCAGTCTGCTCTCATGAAATGAAGCTAAATGAGGAATGCTTTTTTGAGTTACACTATGAATAATAATTTGTGAAGTGGGCTACTTTATTATGCAGCGCTTCAAGCTTGCTATTTATCTCTGATGTCAGTTCCACATTTGTGAGAAAAAAGTCGACCAAAGGAATTGGCAGATGGAAAGTTTCATCTAATAAATTCATATGCTTGAATTTATTCGTTGTTTACTGCTTTTATGTGCAAGGGTGGCCATGATAAGTCTCATGCTACATCACTGTTATGGGGTGGTCAGTATTTTAGTCGAAGTATGCTTGCGAAAGTGCTCTGAACTGATAAGCATCGTCGATATAAAGTTTATAAAGTTCTTAAAAATTATTAAAAGGGAATAAGAGGAGCACACCTAGCAGAATAAGAAAGAAGAGGAAAACTTGTCTTTTCCATGCCCCGGGGGAATCGGTGAAGCTTTTGTTGGTGTTTGTAAAATGCAACAATATTCATGGACAGTAAACCATGAATTCGAACATGTTTTAATTTGGAAATGTCTCGTTCAACATAAATGCAAGCCTGCAAGATGGCTGATGACCTATCGCGCACACTACACAGCTAAACAAATGCATCCTTCACGAAGCCGTCTCTCGATGTACTAGTTACTACGCGCAAACGTAAATGGCTTGGCGCACTGTGGGTCGTCGAGGGGTAGTATGAAGCCGCGAAGGAAGCGGAGGAGGAAGGCGGCTGGAGTAGGAGAAGAGAATCGTGCCGGGGAAAATGCGAGTACAGATAATTTTAAGATTGGTTGGTGCTTCTGGTTTGTCTCGGATAGCGGTCGGGAAAATACGAAGGCATAAGCGCCGACTACGGGGGGGGGGGGCTCCGGGGCTCGAGCCCCCTCCCAAGCTTTCCAAAGGGGGGGGGAGGGGGCATGCCCCCCCCTACCCGCTCCTAAAATGTCATTACCAGAGTCCTGTTACCCAAATCATTTATGGTTTCTTTTAAGTTGCCTCTACCCTTTTCCTTAAAGTTTTAATGCGGCTAAAAGCAAATTGTTGCGTCATTGTTGACGCAGATGTGCACGGCTTTTCATACTTTCGCTTTATTTCTGAAAATGCTGACAATAGGAAAACAAGCGCATTAGAAGCACCAACGGCGGCTACCTCATCCGTAGTTTTTCACTTCAACGTGTTATATTAATTTCCAGTGTGAACACCATGCAGACACATTATATTTCAATGTTTACACAGGACAAAGATTATTATATTTTTAAAGAGAAAGAGGTAGCCAGCTAACAATTATTTCTAATGATATCGATAGCCTATGTCTAGAGAATGAATATGTTGCTGTATGTTCAGCTCGCTACAAATTGCTTTGCGCGCTTTTTTGACACTGAAAAAGACCTGCAGACTTCATTGACCCCTTCGGCAGTCTTTTATCAACGGTGTGTGAAATGCACGTGAATGATGTGTCTCAGCATTGCTTCTCTTTCCAGTAGGTAATGCTAGTGACTCATGAAAAAAAAAACTTATAATTTACAACATTTATTGGGGATGGAAACATCGATCGCAACGTGCATGTAGAGGTCATAAATATATATAATTAACATAGTAACCGACCTGACGCCAAGCCGGACGCACTCGGAATCAGAATCGATAGCAGTCATGCGCAGCCGAGCTTATACTAGGACTAAAAAAAAAAAAAAAACGGCTGCAGTTTCGCCGCAAAGGCGAAGCAGTATTAGTGCTAGCGAAGCATAAGACACGAAGGAAGATTCTTCCCCTATAAGTCCGTGTAAGAGCCGCACCCCCAACTTGAAAGCAAATGTATTTTAAAGGGCCCCTAAACCACCCGCGTATGTATGGCAGAGGCAGGAAAAGTAGGAGTGAAGGACCCGTGTGTTCTAGCCGCTAGGCAAAAGAAGACTCCACGCCGCTATCAAGAAGGTTCCTCACCACACGTGTTTCCATCAGCCAGGGACATGTACCGCCAGAGGTTTTATGAAGTACTTGACTCAGTGCTGTCTTCGTTAAACAACATGTATCCATCTGATATGTGGCAGCATAAGTCCCACATTGAGCAGCTTGTCATATGGAAGTTCTACGGTGACTGATAGCGTTCTACGGTGACGACCTTGAACCTACTTTGCTTAACACCTAAAAAATATGCTCGCACTAGCTTATACCGGTATAGATCACTAAGCTTTAGTATGTCTTATCTCTTGAACAAGTGCGACGTAAGCTTGCAATAGTCGAAGTTTGCAATAACTCGCAGAATTATTTTTTGAGCTTTTATGAGCCTCATAACATTTCTTTGTGTGGTTTGCCCCATACCAAATTACAGTAATTTAAATAGGAAAGAAAAGGAGATTTGTAGGTTAATCATTTCACGGATTTTTGTAGTAAATTGCGATTTCTGTTTAATATGCCTGTAATATGGCCTAATTTTTGTAATATGTAATTCACATGGTTTTCCCACATTAACCTCTCGGAAAAGTAAACACCAAGAACATTTATACATTTAACAATTTCAATTTTCGAAGAACGAAAAGTGATAAATTTTGAGGGGATTTATCCGTTTTTAGCTCTAAAAATGACTGCTTTGGTTTTTTGGTAATGATATTTAGCTTGTTTCTTGTAGTCCACGAATCTAATTCTTCCATAACCATATTCACCTTTGAAAATGCCTCGTCCGGAGACGAAGAGGCTACCAAGATGCTGGTGTCGTCAGCATATATTACATATTTAGGAACGGGAGAAGTGTGCCCTATGTCATTTACGCACAACTTGAAAAGTAAGGGACCAAGAAGACTACCTTGGGGAACCCGGGAAATTATTTTCATTTTCGCTGGCGTTTCATCACCCATGGAAACAAATTGGAATCTATTTGATAGATAACTCTTTAAGAGTTCGAGAGGCAGACCGCTTATACCATAGTGGCTTAATTTTGTCAAAAGGATACTATGATTTACACAGTCGAACGCCCTAATGAAATCAATAAAAACACCGACAACTACTTTTTTATCCTCAGTATTTCTGAGCAAGTATTCTTTTGGGTAACCATATTGAGCTTTTGTTATGATGGTATTATTGCAGAAACCCAAGAGTCCCTTTATCATAGTCAGCGACTCCAAGACCGCCGTCAAGAATTATGCCAAAGGAAGAATCTCGCCGGAAGCGCTAAGAATTTTAGCCAACTATTGTGAAGATCGAGATGTTTACATTATATGGGCACCCGCACACTCCTCCCTTCCCGGGAACGAAATAGCGCACAACTTGGCTCGAGAACTGACGGACCGAGCAGGTGACACGCGAATACTGGGAACGGAGAGAGACCGGATGACCAGCTTTACCGAAATAACCAAACACTATAAATTGGGCAGGGTCCGTTTCCCCCCGGCACACTCCTCGCTAAGTAGACGGCAAGCGACAGCATGGCGCTTGTTGCAAACAGAAACATCTGAACCCGGTGGCATACCACTGTTACTATCCAGAACTTTACACCGATAAATGCAGATTCTGTCAAGAAAGGGCGGACTTGCAACATATGGTTTCACCTTGTCCTGGGACACCCACACAGAATAAAACGCACAAGACCAGAGAGCAGTGGGAGACCGCGCTGCTCAGCTTTGCACCGGAAGACCAACTTAAGGCAATCCAGCAGGCCGAACATGCCGCCAGAGCCCAAGGGCTCGAGGCCGTCGTCTAGGTAGAGAGGCCTAGGCCTCACAAATCTGCTGTAAAAAAATAAAGTATATTCCTCCTCCTCCCTTTAAAATTATTCGCTCCAGACACTTCGAAAAGGCTGGAAGAATCGATATTGGCTTGTAGTTTGTAACAGTATTTTGGCTACCTTTTTTATGCAACGGAATCACCCGTGCTATCTGCATCTTAAATGGAAAGACACCTGTCGATATACAAAGATGTGCGATGTGTACTAAGACAGACACAATAATGTCATTTAGATACTTTATGGGCTTAATATGCATACCGTCGACATCACAGCTCCGCGAATTCTTCAGGTTCTTGAGTTCAGAGCACACCTCGTAATTATCTGTGGGTTCTAAAGATATGGTGTTGGCATTCCCGTGACCCAACGTACCAGTAAATGTACTGGGAGCTAAACTACTGCCTTTGTGTACAAAATAGGAATTAAATACATTTGCCATGTTCACACCAGTAAGGATAATCTTACTGATGGGCACGATCCTTTTATGCCTATTGAACAGATTATTTAATAAATTCCATAAAATATCAGGCCGTCCAGAGCACCTAGAAAAGGATCCTAAGTAGTAAATGTCCTTGGCCTTTCGTAGTTCCTTGTTAGGCATGTTCCTAAATTTATAACAATAACGTCTACCTCATCGCACATCTGAATAAATTTTTTGAACATTCGGTCTTTCTGTTTAATTTTTCACAGTAGGTCACATGCAACCCACGGCTTACGGGAACCGCTACAGACTTTAACAATTTTATAGACAAAATGTTTTTTCTTTGTAAACAGAAAGAAATACCTCTAAAGATGCCTTATATCCTACGTTAACATCAGTTTCATTGATACTGTCATCCCAGAAAAGTTGGCTAACATCTGAACGGAAGGACTCCAAGGCTGTCTGTCACAACTAGGTGACTAAACATAGCCCTGGCGTCTGACATAAAAGGTGAACGTGTTTCGATGGAACAGCAGACGGCCATCTGATCCCTTATCAAGTACGTGAGGACACAACTGTCAACACGCGAAATATCTTAATTCAAGAGAACAGAACCGAAATGAATCCGTGAAAGTATTGAAGAAAATACTCTATCTGCAGAATTATGAGCTGCAAGGCGTCACGCGCCACATCTGAGAGCATACTATCGGCACTTCAAGCACGACCTTGGGCAATAAAAGTTCCAGTAAGAGAACCGTATGTTCAGTAACGTTATGCTGATTACGAGATTTTGTGCAGTGCATGTGCAGTGATACTGCTACGCTACGCGGCGAAGCCGAAGAAGAGGAGATTGAAGAACTGTGCAGTTCTTCAACCTCCTCTTCCTCGACGAGAGGTACGGGGATCGATACCCCGTACCTACACCAATGTTGTTACAGATGAGATGGGCAAGTTTACAAGATGAACGAGGGCAATGTTTATAGATATACTGTAAACAATAGAACGAGGGGGCGTAGAGACGAGATCCTAAGTAGTCGGGCATTTTCTACTCCGCGCGAAATTCTTCAGTCTCCTCTTCGTCGGTTCCATCGCGCAGCGTAACAATATCTAAAATCACGTGTTTTTTTACGATGTATAAGTGTAAGTGTACTTTATTTTGCTTATATTATTCTTTTATGTAGGCCAACTTAGTGACATTTATTTTATTGCTACTGTTAGAATGTTATTACTTCACTAAATGAAGTGGTCTCACTCGATCTCATTCAAGCAGAAAAAAGTAATGTTTATTGAAACCAACGTGTACGAACGTGGTCTTTGAGCCAATGAAAATAACCGTTCCATTATTTATTTATGACACAAAACGTGAAAGCTCTTCAGTGCAGATAAGAACATCATCCGGAGCAGACAATGATGCTTCCTCGCTGCCACTGGAAGGCTCCGTTTTTCGAAACTTTAAAAACCGGCTATACAAATCACTTATTGCGAATGATTGATCAAGGGACACATAATGGCCGCCGAAGAGCACGGTGTTAAACATGACGGCGCCTACCCTCTTCTCGTAGCCAAGCAGCTCGAGTGAGGAATTGTTGTCTCGGTGCCAAAAATGACGTTCAGCCCTTTTAAACATGTCCTGACCTCGCCATTTCAGCTTCTGGAAGCAGCGTTCGATGTTCACAGCCGGAAACACAGCATCCAGTTGCGCTGTGTACAGAAGCACGTGCCTAGTGTTGAGAACGGACAGTAAAGTTTCTTCCTGGTCTACGAAGAAATCTCCCATGGCTAGTTTCATTGCTATCTGCATTCTCGTGCTATCCAGATCCCGGGAAGGATCAACGTGAATTCTCTTTTTGAATTCTGCACTATTTGCATATTTCATGTATGCGCCAACTTCTGGGGGTCTCTCAGGCCTAATAATGCTTCCGTGGTTCTTGAAACCGGTTAAGTTTTCGAATAGGCTTTGCTGCCCGCTGGCGCGCAAATTAAGAACAGTTTGGCTTAGCAAGCCAGCAGCCTTACCGAATTCATTATTGTTGACCATACTTTGAATCGTGTTAAATCGTTCCGTGAACGAATGTCGACCGTGATCGTCTAGCAGTCCCGCGTAATAAAGGTAATCGGTTGAGTTGATTATTTCCAACAGGGGAAAAATGAAGCCGACACCAAGCATAACTCCCTCTAGACGCAGTGGAAGCTCCCAAGGGTACCGTGTCAACACCCTCTGCGCTGCTCCCATAGCCGATCGTGCTGTAAAGAAAAAAGTAAATCAGTATTTGATCACATACATAAGCAGCTTTGATGAAACACGAAATATTTGCGGGCGTATAATTCTCACCAAAATTATGAAGGACGAGTTTCTAAGAGAGCCGACACTCGTACCTTAAATACAATTTTTCTATATCAAGAATATGGGACGAGTGACTCCACTGCTAGAGATTGGGAAATGCGTAAGCTGATACACTGTAAACCGACTTATATATTTAGGGGTGCTTAAGGGGGAAAATAGTTCTATAACTAACACCCTTACATCTACACCTGTGAGGGTGTGAGTTATAGAACAATTTCCACTCCTAAACACTCTTAAGGATATAAATCAGTTTACAGCGTGTATCAGCTTACGCATTTTCCGATCTCCCTTGCGGTTGCAAGGTTGTGAGTTATAGACAGAAAACGCCCTTAACGGTGTAAACCGGTTTACAGCGATGGTGTTATCCTGCTTACAGCCACTTGAAGGTAAAGAAATCGCACCGATTGTCAAAAAACATTTTTTTAGAACAAGTTGAAGGGTGTTTCCGGATCTTCATTATTCCTGGCAGCACGGTACAGGCGCAAGGAAAACAATTATACTGACCGATCCTATGGAAAAGCTACAAACCACTATGGTGTTCGGCTGCCGTCAGTTAGTTGCCCCCATCTTCACAGCTTCACTGGGTGATTGAGCCAGCTTTCGGCCATTTGCGCTATTACGACGTACTGCATCAAAATTAGTTCTGTCCATATGAAAGGCTTGTGATAAGAGGCAAGATTTCAAGAGCCTTATACTAGTAACATAGCTATAACTGTGCCCTGGATAGCGAATAAACAGAGATTGAGTGCGTCGAATTTTGTTAATATTGCCTATACACGCGCAATACGCACTTTTTTTACATTGTGCGATGCGGAATTCATTTCGCTTATAAGCATACAGTGTGTCTATAAACATTTCAACGATTGTGTTCGGCACTATAAACCACATCACCTCCGTAAGATTCTCCAGCGATGTAGAAACTTCGTCCGTTGTATTCAGGAAAAAGCCTCAAGAAGCGCCTCAAGAATCTCATAATGTGCGTAGTTGCCTCTTCAAGTGTAGAGGGGTACTGCCCTTGGTCGTCGAAACTGAATCCCGATCCTACAGGTTGATCCAAGTAGATAACGTGGAATTGTTGGGCCAGGGTATGATGTCTGTAATACAGTCCCCCTGAAGCGTTGATACCTAGTGGCCCATTTTCGAGGAACTGGCCAAAGAGCGAAGATTTTCCAGGGCCACCTTGCAGCCAAAGCAAAAGTGGTTTTTGGTGGGGTTCATGCTGCAAGGGAGACATACAATTAATGAAAGGATAACCTAATTGTTTACTGAAAAACGAGCACCCCACACAAGCCCACTTACAGAATATTTAACGTTATGGTAAAATGCTGTTCCTTGTTTTATGTTCCATCGAAACATTTTACATAAGCCAAGTTGCAGTTTTGTTTCGTTCGTCATTGGACTAATTATTGAATAAAAAATTACATGATCTAGAAATGCGCCAATCGAATGGTTTTTCGTCTCCTGGTTGGTGTTGTTCATATATACGTGGTTTTCACGTAAATAAACCACACACAAACGGTCTGTGCGCCGCATGGATTGGTATGATATTCCGATGGAGCACCGCAAATGAAATAAGAAATTTGATAGAAAGGAAATTCGGGAAAAATAGCTAAATACGTATGGAAAATGTTTTAGCCAGCCTATGGTGGGCAAATAAATGCGTACCCGCCGTAGTGTCTTTGTGGCTATACGGTTGTGCTGCTTAGCACGAGGTCGCGGGATCAAATCCAGACCACGGCGGCCGCATTTAGATGGGGGCGAAATGCAAAAACGCCCGTGTGCTGGCTGTGCATTGGGTGCACTTTAAATATTCCCAGGCGGTTTAATTGAATCCGGAGTCCCCCACTTCGACGCGCCTCATAATGAGATCAGTGTTTTGGTGCGTAAGACCCCATAATTTATTTTTTTAAAGAGAATTGCGTATTGAATTTGATGCGGCTCACTGTGTCATTGTAGTTGGTCATCGCTTTTACGAACGAACACTGTTTCCATATCGGCATGATGGACCCTTCTCGGACAACATTGGAGATTACGACGAGACCACAGAACATACACTCATCTACTGGCTTTCTTTCGATAAAGGTTTTGCGCGCAGCTGTAGGCCGACTGAACGACAGAGTGTTCTCAGAAAAAAAAAAAAAAGCAGATACTATGCGCGGTGGCACTCGGTTTTAGCGAACTTGAAGTGGTGTTTACGCAGAACATTGTTGTTGTTTAACAGCCATTTGCAAGTATAGAACACGCGTAAATTCGGCACATTTTTACCGGGAAACGCCTTACTTAAGGTAAAGTTGTGGTGCTCGAACATGTGGATACGAAGGCTGGGCAGTATCCAAGATACAGGTATCTTAGATGCTATCTTAAGATACTCTATGGGCATCTTGTAGTTGTATTATAATAAATTTGGCAACACGTGTATAAGTATGTGTATTTTCCATACATCATAGGAACTATCGCGCATCTTATAAATATAAGATACACGTATAGCAAAATGCACGAATATACCTATAGAATCACTCAGGCAAGCAATTGATGGACGTGAAATTTTATTCTAAATTTCATGCCAACCCGTTATTTAAGATAAGAAAGCACGATTGAGAAAATTGGAAATTTTACGATATAGCGTTTTAATTATAGTTGCTAGATGAAAAGCTGCAACTTCACAATGGAAGTCAGCCCGTGCTATAGTATACCGTTTTGATAAAAACGTAATGCTTAGAACCATTTTCAAGATATACGTTCTGAACATGGGTCGCCAAATGCACTGCTGCTCTAGCTAACAGTCTGACCTACCTTTTGCACAGTGTAGAGGCATACAATATCGAACATTCATCAATGCACATAGCTTCATATTTTGAGCACTTTTACTACACGTTATGAGTGCTGGTCCTGTTATTGCTACATGCCTGCACAGACGTTTCGTAAGAGAATTTGAAGTCGCAAAAGCGAGCGCTGAACAAGAGAACAACTGTATAGTTATGCTGCTAGACGCTGTATGACATCTGCCTTCGCGCTGGCACGCTGTTTCGATGTCAGTTGACCCAAAAGACATTATTTGCCTTATAGTTTTGTGGCAGCTGCACGAAATTTGGCCCCAGTTGACAATTAGGAATGATTTGGATAACATGGGACAGTACAATGTGGCTGCTTTCACAATTAGCGAACAGGGTGAGAAGGTGTATACAAGCGAACGCGCAGCAAAATTTTCACTCAACTCTGACTCCAGTCGTTTTTTACTACTTCACACGGAGGTTCATTTACCTTTCTCCTACTATCATTAAACCTCACGGCCTTCTACAAGGTAACTACCTCGCTATTTGCTTCAAGAGTCAAGTCCCGTGACGCTCGCTCCTAATCACTTTTCTTCCTCCGTATTTGGTGCTCACGTTCATCACGGTTAGAGTAAATACGGATGTCAGCAGTTCCACTATTGGAACTGCGCATCTGCACTTATGGCACGTAGTGTCAGAGACAAAACTACAGTTCATTCTGTGCACTACTTACGAAACGGTCAGCGCCTAGTGTCATGTCCGCCAACTCAAAAAGCAAACCAGCGAACCATACTTTCTGCGATGCTATTGTGAATCGTAGTTAAAAAGCGGATTTACCTAAAGTCAAGTTATTTTTGCGAACAATTGTAGCAGCGTCTACTTTCGTTGACAATGCCGCACCCTGCCAGGAAGAAAGGACCGAGTATTATTCTGAACTGCCAAAAACGCACGCGCCCGCCACACGCATGAACGTGCGCATGCATGCATGCAGAAACACAAATAAAATTTCCATAATTGTTAAAGGTCCCTTTAGCACATATTTATGCTTAGAGGAAGTACTTCCATCACTCAACATCATATGCACTGGTTTCTTACAAGACAGTGTGGTTCACAGTAAATAAGTAACTTGCTTGTACGTTTAAACGTATGAGATGCTCAGGCAGAACAATTGCCCACTAAGCCTGCCAGGATAGTCTCGCCTGCTGCTTCGCCGCCACCATATTGCGCATACTTTTTTCCAAATATTTAGCGCTTGTAATCCCTCTGCATGTACGATATATTAGTCTCGCATGAAGTTTCTTTCATCAGTGATGTGTTCAATTCACGAGAAAGCATGAGTTTGTGAGATTCTGTAGGCCGACCAGCCTATGCCCGATTCTGGTGTTTTGGTGAGTTTGAGTTCGAGTGAGACCGGCTGAGTAGAACTTTGGTGAATCGGAGCCCGAGTGAGCCCGCCTGGGCAGAATTTTGGTGAATCTGTATCCGAATGAGCTCGGCTGAGTAGAATTTTGGTGAGTATGAGTCCGAGTGATCCCAAAGCAAAAAATATAATTTTTGAGTGAGTCTATGCTTTCGACTTCTCTGTCTGCCCTTAATCAGTGCAATGCTACGCTCAACGTGCACATGTGCAAGAAAGATCCGGATATAGCTCAGAACAAAGCATTATTGTTCATCGTTCAGATGAATCAATGTCCTCACCTGCTTCTAAAAACGCAGGAGACTGAGAGAAATGCCAGATACTGGCTTCTTTTTTTGCGACAGACTAGAAGTGTGAAGTTGTAATTTATGTAACAGAGTGTCAATCCGCACGGTCTTTGACAGCATTCATCAGATGCCAAAGTTCGCTCACCCCAAGTCGTCTAGTAAAAAAACAGAATCAAAACGAAAATTACCTGTCTCTTGCTTGCCAAAGTAACAAGTGAGCAAGCTACGCAGACCTTCCGCGGATGCAGAGATTCTCACTAATTACCTCTGTCTTTTTTAATGTCTACGTGGTATTTCCCCCGTATCTGTGTAATTCATTCGTAAGTTTCTGCCTCCTCTTGACGAAACTTGCGCATGCGGTCAAGTATGTAGCACTATGCAAGCATATAGCCATGAGGCAGGAAAAAATCGACTGCACCGAACCATTTTGCGAATGGATTCAGTGATGCGAACCGGTTTGCGAACCGTTATAAATTTTTATTTCTGCTAACCAGAGCTGAACGGGAATGAATTTGAAGCACGCTGAACTCGAACCGAACCAGTATTTCTTTCGGTTCGGCATCCTGGCTAGTATGACGACGAGGGAAGGACCGCGAAGGCATCACGACGATATAATCACGAATGTATGACTACAGCCAGATTACGCCGGCATGATGATGACGACGCTGTGATGACGACATAATGACGTAGACAGAATGATAATGACGGCGTGACGATGATGAGGGCATGACAAGCGAAGAAATGTTAACAATGGAATGACGTCAACGACATGACGACGGCGGTGTGGTTGTGTTAGAGCTCACGTCCGTGCTTACGTACATCACCTGCCCCTCCAGGCCACCACCAAAAAAAAAAAAAAAAGCAATTCACTGTTCCTTTACCGCGCAAAAAGCCTGGAGAGTGTTGACAACATGTTTCAAATGTAATGAGTGCACCATGTGAAAGCTTATGTTTATCACAGATGAATACATGCTGAAAAGACATACTTTTAAGTCATTATCACTTCTTAGAACTTTATAATAACGTTAACAAAGTGGAAACTGCTACACAATGAGAACATTTTTATGATACACATAAAATCTCTGCTTAAGCTTCCGTTTCACAGACACTGGGTGAGCTTGCGAGTTTCGCTGTTTTCTTTTCAAAGAGAGAGAGCACAGGAGCATAATTTCGGCTGCAGAATGTTCTCCAATGAATTGTACATCTAATTAGGCAAATAACAAAACAAATCAAAAGAAAAGTGTGCTTATTTAAAAAAAAAATAGTTTTTAACTTGGCATCATATCTTAAAGCTCTTGCTCAGTCTCTTTAACATTTCCGGGTGGCTCTGGCCTTGCCGCGGACTTGTAGGTACGTATGCATGAATTGGTATTTATTGTTCACGCAGTGCAAGCATTAACTACACGTGCCGCATATGATAAACGCCAGATGCACTGCCGTCGCTAACGTTTACTGGCATCACTGTTGAGAACGCCTTAGCGGTAACTTGTCGGTGGGGGAAAGAAACTATGGACCACATGACTCTACTTAGGTAACAGAAGGGCGTTGAGTGGTTATATTAGTCCTAGCTGTTAGTGTTTCGTCACTCGCACACATTATTTGCTCGTAAGCACGCAAGCACGTGTGTTCCATGCAATTTCCACTTACAAATTTAGTGTGTGTGTGATGTCACCTTTACCAGGGCTGATATCAGGTAGAGCGCTGCAACTACTGCAGCGCTCTCCTTCTACCTAAGTTGCAGTAGCACTACTGCATTGTTGATGCTACACTGATATCACGCCTGCTAAACTACTGCAGCGCTCTACCTTTTCAGTCGTCTTTTTCTCTCTGCACCTCTTTTCATTTTTCCTACGCGCTAGAACATGTCTTTGTCTAAATTCCAACTAGCCCAACTTTCTGGCTTAAATGTTACTGCAACTGCTCATATCAGATCTGTGTGACATATAGCTGCTTTGGCTGGACCGCGAATGTTCGATAGTAGATTTGGAGCGAGCGGATCTTTTCCACATTACGGCGCTCTGTCACATAAGTTGTGGATGGCACTGCATTTACCATGGGTGTCTAGAATGTGAGACAGAGATAGTAAAATTGACTGCACTGTCCAAACGATAGCAGGCACTGAAAAATAGTGGCCAGGTGGTCAAGTAGGTCAAGCTTCATAGAAAAAAAGAAGCAGCGTGACACGAAGGCATCGAGAACAGAAGAATGCACAATACCAGCGTTGACTCGACAATAAAGACTTATTGCATACGACACACATGAAAATTGTGTCACGCGTAAAAAAAAAAAAGCATTTGGTATCGAGGTATCGCTGATGGTGAGGGTTCTTTGTTCTGCACTGTCACAATATCCGACTGGTGGGTCAGCCGCGTCAGTGAGGCGAAATAAAAAAGGTGAGTCAACCAAAATCGACACGAAAGAAGACAAGGTCGATGTACATGACATATGTATTTATAAGTACTAAAATTAGGGCAATAAAGATGATTCAGTGTTGTATACTTTATCGTTATTTTGGCATTATTTGCATGATTTTGTTTGTTCCAATGTCAGATGGACCATCTATTTCTTTTATTCATGTCGAGTTGCTTCAGTCGCTTTTTTATACGCGCACGCATGTACATCTACCTTGTCTGCTTTCACCTCGACCTGACTGACATGCGTTTCTTTTTATTTTTTTTTACCAAGAGGTCAGGTGGCCTGATCCTAGAGATAGTGCAGTCTGTGGTGCAGTGTGGTTAATTTTCGACTATACTTGCGCTAATTACGCCCGTTTCGTAATTTTGCCCATTCTGCGACTAATTCTCACTACTTGTTTCGTTGAGGCTTTCATATTGATGCCATTTGCGAGTTGAAAACACTGGGGAAGAGCGAAAGAGCCGTTTTTTTTCAACGAAGAGGCCAGATAGATACCAAAATACCACGTAGGCCAAACCCATGTAAAGTCGCCAAAGAAGTCCTGGTCTTCAATATCTGGCGCTGCGTGCTTAGCGTCACTGGTATAGCATCAATATGCCTGGAAACGTGACAGCAAATTTTACGATAAGTATTCCTTACCGTGGCTTTGATGAGCAAGAAAAATAAGAAGGAGCTATCGTAATCATCGACAGGAATAAAACCAGAATACGCTGTTAGGTTGTCACATGGCTCTGGCAAGCAAACACGGCTGGCAGATCTCATACGACGAAGTTCATCTTGAGGTATTCGGTCATTCGTTGGATAAAGCCGGAGATCGTCATCTGAGTTCCTGAAAGAGGACGTCTGATGTAATCCTTAGGGCACTACTACAATAAACTCGTAAAAAGCTTTATCAGTATATTTATGGTACATTCGACTGGTTACATATATACCACGCTTCCACACAGCTTGCACAGATGCGGAGGCCTCTCGAGATTGGATCAAAAAAGGGCATGCTCGAGCCGAACATTTAACTCCTCCTAGAGCAATCTTAGACGTCGTTCGCGCTCACTGTTCGAAGGGGAGAACGCCTCCGAACGCTCCGAGCTGGAGCGCAGCGCTCTGAATGAACCAGGCTAGCAATGTGTTCCAAGCACTCGATTACGACAAGCCGAGTGTAAACTGCACCATCAGTGAGCTTTAGAGCAGTGAAGAGCGATCAGTCGAATGTACCGTTAGTCTCTGGTACTCTACTTTTGTCAGTTCAACGATGTCTGTTAACACCTGCAGGCGGGTGAATGTTCTATGACCTTAAGGAGGTTCACAACTATAACATATGACACGTGGTTTTAAAGTTGACGCAGAAGCCGCAGGTTACTTAGACAATACCGCGACTTACGTAGTATAACACAGCAAACTGGGGCCCTATCCCGTTTATTGGTATATATTGGAACTATTTTTGTGAACTATGCGCAGATGCGAAAAATACATTGTACCTTTTCAAAGAAACCGTAATTTAATTGTGTAGCGCAACACAGCTTAAAAATGATGCATATTTTTTGCGTTTATTATGAAGATATTGTAAGGGATACGGGTGAGCAAGGATGCAGCATGGCCACTGCCTGACCCGGGTTTTATTCGGTCAGCTTACATAACATCGGACTGCCACTACAACCTCGGCCCTTCCTTACTACCTTTGCGAACCACCAATAAACTTCCCTTACGATTCTAAATTATGGGGTTTTACCTACCAAAACCACGCTCTGATTGTGAGGCACGCCGTAGTTGGGGACTCTTGAATGATTTCCGCGTGGGGTTCTTTAACGTGCACCTAAATCTAAGTACACGGGTGCTTTCGCATTTCGTCCCCATCGATATGCGGCCGCCGTGGACGGGATTTGATCCCGCGACCTCGTGCTTAGCAGCCTAACACCATAGCCACTAAGCAACTTCCCCTATAATTGGTGGAGGGGCTGGATACACTATCAACCCTGAAACTTCGCCGCAGGACTTTGGCTTCTGTGCACATCATGTCGGGGCAAGACACATCCCCCACGTTCAGCGACCTTGATGCCTTCCGTACCCTCCTTCGGGTGTTTTATGTCAGCGGGATCTCGCCATTTTCTGCTGGATGGGCGACCATGGCGTGGAGGATTGGCTCGCCTCCTATCAAGGAGTGAACGCCCACAATAACTGAAACGAAGCTATCAAGCTGAACAACGTAATTTCCTATCTCAGTGACAAATCTTTAACGAAGAGGGTTAAGACTTCAGCTTACGGTACCGGGGTTCTTTCGGCTGTGATGGGCTTGAGTTTCAGTTATAGCTTCAGCTTCAGTTACGGTACCGGGGTTTTCAGCTGTGATGGGATAGTTAAACAGCGTCTCGTCACACGTAATTATACCGCACTCGTAGGCTCTCTCTCTGGCTTGAGTGTTGCCGCCGGGTGCTCTACGCTGATGGCCCAGATTCAACAGCCCATTCGCGAAGAGCTCATCCTCATCCACGAGTTTTCATTGGTAGCTCTGACGCAAGAGCGGTCCACCTCGTCGTTGACACCTGCACTGCAGCTCTTCATTAAGGAACAAGTCGCGGAGTGCGTTCAGCCTGTCTTCACCATACTCCTGTCCCGGCGCACCTCAGATATGTGCAAGTCGCGGCGATGCTCTCAACGCCGGCCTGTGCTGCGTTTCATGCACCAGTATAAACATCGTACCGTATCCCACCCGGTTATGCCGCAGTATGGTCGCGTACAAGACCCTTGGCGTGCGCCTGACAGTCGTCCGATTGGGTACTCCTGCAGCCTCGATGGCCACGTGACACTTTCTGCCGGCGTGGGATCCAATCTTCTGCCAATTTCATGCGACAAACTTTCACCTATCCGCCGAAAGACGCTCAACGTCGTGTTTCACCAGATCCGCCTTTTGATACTGCATGTTGAGCCAACCGTCAACCAACCTTTGCGAGTCAACGTTGGCCTCAATTATCCTCGCCTATACTCCATTTCTTCAATGCGGCGTCGGTCGATTAGTCATCCTGAGCAAAACTAATCGCCGATGTTCAGGAGACAAGAACTGCATGTTCAGAGAAGTTTTCAAGTCTTCCATTTTCCCCTAGTAATTTCATTAAATTAATCGTGGAAGGTGTATAGACTCTAGCGCTTGCTAACACAGGCGCCGCAGTGTCAGGAATGCATGCTCACCTGTGAATCGAGAAGGTGACATCATTTTCTATAGGTATTTCGCTGTGTACGGCTAGCGCACAACAAATCGAACCTTAGGAGCCTGCACAGCCGGAGTTGCCATTGAAGAAGTTCTTTAGGTAACCGAATTTGGGGTGGTATTTTCTTCCAAGCCATCCTGCCATCATCAACTGCGTCCGTGTCGAGGTTGAGTATTTTTCTTTGTGCCACACCGCTTGATGGCCGACTCATTCCCAAACTCGTCGTCACAATCAGCACCGACATCACTCCGTGGTTGTATGCAGTCTTCGCTCTGGCTTAGGTCACTGCCTTATCGATCTTCGCACTGTGGCTTCTGACAGGTGCTCATGGTGGCGACTGGTCGCTCTATAAGACCAAGTTTATCAGGCCTGACATCTTGTATGAAATAAATGTAAGGCCGTTTGAGTTATGTAATGCGCCGGCCACATTTGAACAGATGAAGGGCAATGCCTTGCATGGCCTGAAGTTGAAAACATGTTATTGTGCAAGTCAGTTAAACATATAAAACTATCGCTCAGGCCGACCTCCTCTGCCTTTCCTCAAATAAACCCATCTCTCTCTTGGGCCATGTTATTTCCAATCACGACGTACTTCTGATCTAGCTAAGCTTCGAGCCATGGCCGAATATCCTAAGCTAAATAGACTTAAAGTCCTCCACATCTCTATCGGTATAGTGCTCCTATTTTCTCCATTTCGCTCAGAATTTCGCAACTGTTATTGCAGAATTGTCTCAGCTTCTTTCTGGTGACAGTGACTTTTCTGCCGGATCAGAAAAGTTCGACGCATCATTTACTACCTTAAGTCGTCTACTGACCTCTCCAACAATTTTACGTCCCTTCGAGCCGGATGTTCTTGCTGAAATTGACGCTAGTGCCAGCGGCATCGGTTTGGGTGCAGTGCTAGCCCAACGAAAACCTCGAATTGATTAACACATCGTAGCCTACGCCTACCGCACTCAGACCAAAAGTGAAGTGGATTGTTATGTGACTGAAAAGGAATGCTTGGCCATTGTTTGGGCTCTTGCTAGATTTCGGCTTTACCTTTATGTGCGTCGTCGTAGCATATCACCGCGCTTTTTGCTGGTTGTCGTCACTCAAGTACCCGTCGGCACTCCTCGCCCGATGGGCCCTCATCCTACAGGAATATGATATCATGGTTTTCTACAACTCCAGGAGCAAGCATTCTCACGCTGACGCTTTATTGCATTCTCCAGTCCCACGTGAGGTCGAGTGTGTTTCGGCCCTGGCACTTGCTCTCGCACCCCTAAGACATCATCGACCAAACTTCAGAGCAGCGACAGCATCCATGGATTGTCATTCTTCTGAACTTTCACGCTGATCATCCGGGGCTACTAGCGTCTCGCGCACTTCGCCGCCCAGCGTTCATTTTACAGTTCGCGATGGGCTAATTATCGCATCGATGGCTGCAAATGGCTTCTTTTTGTTTCACGCCATCTCCGTAGTGACATCTGCACTTTGATGTCAATTCGCAGTGTTGCCATGGCGGAATGTCCAAGACCTTGACATGCCTTCGTCATCGCTACTACTACTGGCGAGCGGGGTGTTGCGGCAGGTACAATTTTGTCAGTAGATACGTCCGCTCCTGATCTAAGTGCCTACAAGTTGACTCATCTGCCAGTCGCTTCGTCACACCATCTTCCATGACCTATCCACCCCTTCGACCCCATCTGAATTGATTTATATGGTCCCATGCCATGTACGGATGATGGCAAAATCGTTGAGTCGTCGTAGTTGATTCGTTGAATCGTTGATCACCTGACGCGATGTGCGGTTGCCCTCCGAGTAGCCGCAGCACGCCACTTCGCCTCCTTCATCTTACGTCTATACGTTCTGCGCCAGGGCGCACCTCACGACCTCCTTAGTGACAGAGAGCGCGTGTTTCTGAAATTGTTCAATTACTTTTCGCTCAATGCAAGATTGTTCATCGCAGCACCGCCACACATAATCCACAGACAAATGGTCTGACATAACGATTAAACCGAACTCTGGGCGACATGCTGTCGATGTCTGCTGCATCGGGTCATTCCAATTCGTACCTTGTCCTCCCGTTCGCAACGTGTGCCTACAACACCGCTAAATAGGCCGTAACGGGATTATCCCCATTGTTTCTGTTCCAAGGCCGTGAAACGACCTCTACACCATCGAAACAATTCTTCCTTATCACCCATATACTTGAACGTGTACTCCGTTTTTAGCAGCCGCTAAGAGAATGTCGGTAGCTTGTCCGGTTACTCATGACTGGGGAACAATCCCGTCAGAAAGCTTTGACGTGATGACAACCGGCCTGCTCTGACCTTTCCGCCTGTCTCCCCGTATGGATGGGCTCTATCGCTTTCAGTCTTTCTTCGAAACTAATTATTCCGACATTACATAGTCCCACTACGTCCTTGTCCGAACCTAGCCTGTCAACTAGATCGCCAAGTCACTAATGCTCTCAAGTGATGAGGGCGTTAAGTTAAAAAAAAAAAAAAAACAGGCCGTGAAACTGTGCATTTTGCCAGGCTAAAGTGTTATTTATTATTCTCATTATCTCGCCGTCTTCATAGGTCGCCAGGATAACTCATCTCTCAACCGGGGGGGGGGGGGGGGGGCAAATGTACAGATGGGCGCGTAAGAAGGCAGCATCGCCATATCTAGATCCAAGCTTTGTCCGACCAGGTGGTATGACGACGAAATATCGCTGGAACATTGTTATTGCCTGCTACCGTTCCAGTCCATCAATAAGCCTCCCTCTCAGTATGAATTTAATGAACTTTTTGTATATTATTCACAGGGTTTGCCTTTGTTACTGTAGTGAACTTAAACTAGTAATCATAATTTCTTTTAGTAAACCTAATAAACTCTAATGACGTCATGCGATACTGTACGCATGATTGTGCTACGCAAAACATATTCTTTAACACTTTTAGCATAGACTGACTATATTTCAGAAGGACTCCAGTTTTTGCTCATACATGCTCACACGCAGCTCATATACATGCTTGCAACGCGCAGCTGGCACAAATTTGCTGTGGACTTTAGCTGACGAAATTGATCAAATGTTTATTAAACATAATTATATACAAAGGAATTTACATACAGGCAGGACCCCATAGCCCCTGTTGGAGGGGTGAACTTAAACGACTAATGCCAACAGTAACAGAGGCTACTTGAGCTTTCCACCTATACAGCATATCGCCTCAATAAATATTACTTAAGCGCAGTTTCCTTCCGCATTAATTTACATTTCCATTCGTTTCTGTACAGATTTCTAGGTAAGACTGTTTCAGTGCACAAAGGGATATTCCTTTTCACTAATGTTGTTTGAGTGAAAATGCGTGCCATCTCATCTAATATATTTGCTCTTTATGCACATAAACATGCATCTCCAAACTGTAAACTGAGTTTCCGCATAGTTACTTCTTAAAGTCCATTTTCCCTCATGAAAAAGACAAATGTAATTCTCTCGGAGTCTTCAATATATTAACAGAATGCTGAAAAATTGAATGGTATTTAAAACAATCATTTTTAGCTTTCATGTGCCATGATATGTTGTTGAAGAATGCTCTGCATGAGGCCATAATTGCTTCCAAATGCGTGTGGCAATGATATGAAGGGTCTAACGTACAGACACGTAACAATGATGAGTGCACACTCAAGGAAGCTTGGCTAGCCTGGCTTGCGAGTCATCGGTGTCTGGCATGTAAAATTTGTTGAGGCTGGCCATATGATTCGGCGCTGCTCGTCGTTCTTTACCCACCACTTAAATTCTACACTTTCTGGAGACTCAGTTCAAATATTAAATTCACTCTGGCTCTCAAGATGTTTTGCATTCATATCAATCCATTTTGCGAGATTTGCTGGGCCTACTTACTCATCGTCGACGTATGCACAGTGCGTAGTGGCGCTTTCACTTTCAGCGACAAAAGATTCACTATTTTCTTCGTCACTGTCGCATTTACACACTGTTAAAATGGCGGATTAAAATCAGGAGGCCTTTTGAGAACTGGCGCAGCTTCATTGCCGCGTGCTCGACAATTCAGCAGAATACGGAGAAAATGCGCAGGCAACACAGCGTGTTCTCGTAGGTTTCGTCTGGATGGTTAGGTGGTATTCTTTCTTGTACGGATGACATTTTCAAAATGCCGTGGAGCGTTGAGGGTCGCGGTCTAACGGGCAAAACGAGCGCATCTTTGTTGTAATGGATGATGCTTGTTAAAGTTCCAACAATTGATTGAACTCATTCATCATCGCAAAAACTTGATCTATACAAAAATATTTTTGTTTACATCCGAAGTATCGCAGCAGTTGCTATAGGAGGATAGGCAATGAGAGTACACCCGTTTTTGGCAATCACGTGATTTCAGAGCGATCGAAGGGTCCGTGCATTGCAGGTACAGCTGAATGAGTAGCCAAAACATCACCGATAAATGCAGTTAAATCGCCATGGCATGGTGGCGAAATAAACTGCTTGTTACTTTGCAGCAGTTTCGCACGAAGGCGAAGCGAAGCATTGAAAAACTCCCCACATGGTGGTCTAAACTACGCGTAGGCGACATGGTGGGCTGCTGAACGCGAGACAACTACTACTGCGCAGCTGAAACAGCGCACTGGTGGATACCAGAGGGGGGAGGGGGGGGGTATTCTGTAAGTGTTCACCTAGTGGACATGGCACTGTAATCTGCTGCTGAAGTTCTGATTGGCTGGCTGGGCTGGGGTACGCGTCAGAAAGAGCCAGGCACTCCAGCCAATCAGCACTTCAGTAGCAGACGAAATGGAGGTGTCCAGTAGGCGGACACTTCACGGAATACACCCCCCGGTGTGTAACATGGAAAACCGTCGGCGATTGCCAGCGTCCAATGAAAAAAAAATATATAAATTTAGTTTGATATTGACTATTCCTTCCGCTCAAGCCGGTGTGTTCACCACGGTGTGATATGCATACAGCTTCCACAGCAGGGTAGCTAATAGACAGCTTTAGTCTAACACTAGTCACTGTTCCGCAAACGAACTTTGCGGAGAGCGAGTTGTAGTAGAGAGTTTAGCATACCCTGTATTCCGTCCGCTATTGCTTGCGAATTAGGTCGCTTTCGCCAACATATCTTGGATAAGTCGTGATTGCAAAATCGAATTCGATGGTCAGACTTGTTTTTTCAAGGCGATGGGAGACGGAGACTGCAGCGTTAGGTCGAAAAACTCTGGATAGAGATTGAATAGTTCTAATATTTGATAATCCAATGAATGGCCCGCTCAATCTTCAGCCGACCTCTTTTAGTCAATCGTCGTCAGTGCTGGCCGTAAATGTCCAAAAAATCTGAAAAATCAGAGCCCCGCACCAAAACAGCGACCGAACAGAAATATTTCTTACAATATTTCATAATATTCCAATATTTCGTACTCATATATTTAAATATTTCATATATGTCGATTAACTCTGGATACAGATTGAATAGTTGCGATATTTGATAATCCAAAGATTGCATGCCGTACGGCATGCAATCTTTGGATTACAGCGCGTCGCGGCGAGGCACTAAGGGCAATTCTCGCTGCCCATGAAGGAGATACGCAATAAGGACAACTATTACCTACGTGACTACTATATTCAGAAAGAAATTTGATCTCGGCTGTTGTTTTGTCAGATTTGCCAGGAGGCAGCCGACTGTGCCTGCTTTCAAAGGTGGGGGGCAAAGGACATGTAACAAGTGACAGAGTCAAATAAATACAAATGACAGAGGAACACAGTGCCTATGTAAGCACGCTCTTCATCTTGTGACATGGCCACTTTTATTTAGCTTCATTAGCTGTAATAAATTAAATGGCGAATTTGTAGCTTCGCTTCCCACTAAATTAGCCAAGGAAAATCGCTCCAGTCACAGTGAAGTCAAGTGACTTGGACAGACTGAATGATCCGGCGCCAAAACTTCCATCGGCACTACAATGCTCCAGGTCATAATCAAAAATATTTTGACTAGACCAAGGATTCACATTGATCTATGAGCCGAATCAATTATTGCCAGTCTCACAACCGCCATCTGTTACAAAAAAATAATGTGTTCGCTTTGAGGATTAGGCGGTCGATCAGAACTCCGTGGCTGTTTGTAAACAAATAATACCGGTTAACATCGCGTGCCAAACCAAACTATGGGAGCATGCTACGAGGTGTGAGTGTTTTCTCTGTATTCTGTTGAATCGTTGTGCACGTGGCAATGAAGCTGCACCAGTTCTTAGCGCACATCATTCTTTTAGCCGCTGTTTTAACAATATGTAACTGAAACACAACTAAAGAGAATGGTGATAGCTTCTGCGCTGATACCAAAAGCACTGCGCACTGGCATATATCAACACAAAATAGGAGGCTCCGCAAGTAATAGTCAACAATTATCAGATCTTGGCACCAGCCATGAAGCTCTCAGTATTGCACCTGATGATTTAGTCTTAAGAAAGCGAAAGGTTTGAGGTCATTGGAAACAATAGCGATGATCTGTGCATATTCACAAACCTACCCTCACAATCTGCACTGGCATTTAAAAAAAAAAATATGCGTGGCTCTGCTATCGCAAACACCAGAGACCAGCGGAGATGGGGGAAGCCCAGAAAAAATTTGACTAAGTGTGTGGTTTGCCACTACTTTACTTGGCTTTCCCCAGCTCCGCTGGTCCCTGGTGTTTGAAATAGCAGAGATAATTTTTTCCCCACCACGTCCCGGGTCACCGTGGCGTGGTGGGCAACGAGCTCGCCGATCGGGCCGCCTGGGATGCTTCGGTCGAGCGCTGCTTCGCTTCCTTCGATCCAGACCCGCTTCTACTGAACCGCCAGTAACCACTGGTATCATTATTGGCAGCGAGAGGGGAGTGGTACTTGTGACTGGGTCCGCCGTGTGCACGCCATCCCACCCTGATTTCCCCCGAACCGTCCCCTCGCGCGTCTGTTGACGGGTCATAGCCAATTCCCTCATTATCGTGATTTCATCTCATTTCCTCGGATTTGTGCACGCGCGGCACGCTGTGCGAGGGGGGGGGGCTCCATTACCTCACCTCGAGCCCGCGCTCCGCGCACATTGCCCCCCAACTGCGTGCGGCGTGCAACATCAACAACGTAACGCCGGCTATGTTCCCCATGTTTCTAGAGCGCAAACGCTCACGGGCCTTACTTTTGCAGCTGGCGCACGTCATTATAACATCTGTACCTCCTACACCTCGCCTCTCCTCTCTCCCTGATGCGCACTAGCACGCCTACTTCTCTTACTTGGTTCTCTTGTCTCTTTCGTTTCGCCCCCTCTCTTCTCTAATCTTTTTCATGTTACTTTTGCATGTTCTGTTTCTTGGCATTCGCGCTGTTTATGGCAACTAAGGTGGGGCCCGCCCCGTGGCGCATGACGTTAATTGCATGCCTCACCTTCTTTCCCCACATTCCCTCTCACTCTCCTCTTGTTGCCCTCCTTCCTTTTTTTTAAAATAAATTTTTCACCATGGCCGCCACCGCACTCCTTCACTGGTTTCTCCCTAACCACGCCCTCTCTTAAGCAGTGCTCTCTATGCCTTGTAGCACTATTCGCCAACGCCTGCCGCAGCTACAGATTATGCCCGGCCTCCCCGTGTTCGGCCACCTCGGCCGACCCTGAAGTCTTATGCTGATCCTGGACATTGAGTGACAAGCCTCTACTGCCTGCCTTTTCTTGTAGCTCCTCATCTCGACGTTACCTTCGTCAAATACAACCATCAGTCACGTTTAGTGCAGGTCACTACCCTTAGCACTTACCTTAATCAAATAAGGAGCTGGAAACCCGTTCATCTCGCGTTGCCCCTACCATTTTCCTGCCCTTCTCTTTTCCCCTACTTAACCCTAAATCCTCGGCGGGGCCTTCGAACCTAATTTTCTTGAGTCATGTGGGCTTGTTTCTCTAAATCCCTTTTGGGTTGTCGGCGCTGACAACCCCTAGTCTTTCATATTCTTATCGGCTCTTCTTGCCCGTTATACTCTCGGGTGGTGCGGACTTTCCCACATTTATTTTAGAGGCGAAGCTCCTTAGGGCGTGGCTCTGTCCTTCCTCCGATGTAGTATGTAGCCACCTGTAGTTTTATGAAGTGTTCACTAGATGGCGTTCCGGTTGCTCTTCCACTTCCGGTTCCACTTCCGGTTCCGGTTCCACTTTGCGCGCGTTCGGTGCGAACGCGGGCAAAACGCCGACGGCGTCGACAACAGTTCTGCGCGTTGCTGGTGCTGCTGCATGTCCAAGTTTATACAGCTGATAAAACTACCTTGAGTCGACCCCATGGCTGCTTCGCATACTACTCAGGGTTCCCCTACCGGAAGATGGTGTAATTTTCTCTCACGCGCGCTCTCTTTATCTCTCGTCCGTAGCTGTGGTTTACCCGAATGATCCCCCGGTGCTTCGCTCACTCATCATCATTCACTTCGTGGATATGCTGTGATATTTTTGCTTTCTTTTTCGTCTCGGGGAAACAAACTAAGCCATAAGGCATTCTATAAACTGCGGTAATAAATACTGATAACCATCACCTGCTCGAAATCCTACCGAGCAATAAAAAAAAAAGGGGGGGGGGGCAGAGTCTCGTGATACTTGCAATGTGTACACAGTATAACCTACTGTGAATACATTGTACAATTCAACACACTGTGCAATTCAACTATTTCCTGGCGAAAGTCAGCGCCATCGACGAGCGAAATAGCCTCTTCATCGTAGAGGACTTTAGTGTGGCTCATCTATCCTGGGGTTACACAACCACCTGATTGAAACGCACGACAATACGCACATTTACACACTACAAAACAAAGCTGTCTCAGCATCTTTACAGACCCACAAGACCGAAACCTTTTTGAACACGCCTCATGCATCAACACACGGGAAACATTTAGCGGTGGTTACAGCATATTCATCACAAAAATAGACATGGAAATCGCTTCCCGCCAATCACTTGAAAAGTCTAAGCTCACAGACTGCGACGTCTGTGAAAAAAACCGTCACTCCATCCACATGCGTCACATACCTTCAGCAATTGGTCCAAGAGCTGACAATACACGTTGAGATACGCTTTCGAATAAACATTCTCAGCCACTAACGCTCATTAAAATATCGACGCACACTCGCTACACCTCTGGGAAGCCTGTGGGAGGCTCCGCCGGAGATGAAAGTGCCAAAAACATGACAGACACCGGAAGCATCGTATTGCGAACAAATTGTATTGCGAAAGGATGCCACCCAACTGACACGTGTCAGGTGGCAGCAACTGGGCACTAAGCTGCAAGCGAAGCTCAGCACAGACAATACACAGGCACTGCTACGCCACCTCCTCGACCCCACAGAGAACAAGGCCACCACTAGACAACCATATAACGGCTCATACATTTCGATTGGAGCCGAGCAGTAACTGCAGTAGGGTAGAAACTATGATATACTAGCCTACTCCAGCAGTAACGATGATAACCTAGACGAATTACGTAATCGATACATGGGGCGTCAAGACTGAGAGCTACGTTAGTGGATGTGATTCCACAATATCTAAAAAAATTGCTATTTCGGCCGAAAGGTGAAGCATTGGTGGCTATAGCAAAGCATTAGACAGTTGCGCGAAGTGAGGCTGAACCTTTTATCGGCTGTATAAATTACACTAAGCACTCGTTTAATTAAACAACAAGCATGGAGCCACGCGCGAACAGGCAAACATGAACAGATCTCACTAGATGACCGCGAACACTCCCTGTTAAAATGTTGGCGCGATGAAGAGCGCAGAGGCGAGGGAACGTTTGACCAGCCTCTCGCTTCAGCGCAACTCCTAAACTTGAGATGACGTTACCTAGGTGCAGCGCACGGGGAGACAGCGCACATGCATCCCCCAGCCATCGTGGCTTCCCTTAGCTTTGCACCCGCCGGAGTTCACCTCCAAGGTTGGGCGCGGGTGCTGTATGTGCTGAGCCGCGTAATGAGTCATGCGCAGCCACGGCTGGGCTAGCAGAGCAGATCTGCGCGCACTTGCACCCCCCGGTCCCTAACACGCACTTCATCACAGCAACGTACCCTCACCTCTCCCTTCCTACCTCCTGACGCGCGCTTTATCACATGACATCCAACACAGCGCGCGCATCAAGCCGCTATCTTTGTCGGCTCGACCTGACAAGCTTCCTCTAGCGCATCTAGGATCTTACTGCATTTGCACTTTATATAGAACTTCCCGGCGATGCCGACAGCGATAATTCGCCTGGAAGTGGGCGTGATGGCGCCACCGGCGAAGGCAGACGTGCCTCAGCTCGGCTCCTGTTTTTTCTGTTCGTTTTGACCAGTTTTTCCGCCTATTTGTTGCAACTTTTCACTGAGTGAGTGAATTTCGACCATACGGTGAGCCCACACCACGAAGTCGGTCTTTGTTGGACAAGTTTTGTCCCTTTTTCTTGTGTTTTTTGTGAACTGACCAGCCTAGGCCTAGTGTTGCGTCTCGGACAAGCATAACAGGCACGGCTGCCGGCGGCAGCGTCTGCGCCGCACCGGCGTGGCCTCACCGAGACTGGCGAATCTGATACGCCCAGCGCGTTCCACTCCGGCTCTCATCAAGACGCCCACTATGACGACGACCCTGGAAAGCACGGGTCTTCCTTCGAACTGCAATGACTTTTCAACTTCATCTGACGGAAACGACACCATGGACGCGAGCCAGTGTCCACTGCAATCAGAGCCGTCTAACGGGCCTGCTGTTCCAAACGCGGCAGCGGGCTCTTCCATCGGAGCCGCTGGACCTCGTGACGACGGGAGGCAGGGAAACACCGTCTACTACCGACGCCAAGTGTCACCGAAAAGACTGCACGCCGAACGGGTGAGTCGGCTCCGCTACACCGTCCTGATCAGGCCGCTAAACAAAGTACATGTGACAGATATTCCGAAGCAGGCGCTCACAAAAACCATTGAACAAAGCGCTCCGCCAGCCTTTATTGCAGAAATGGCAATCCTTTGATTTGACACAACCAGGAACTGCATACGGATCACTGTTCGCGACGAGGGTCACTTCCGCAAACTTTGCACACTATCACGCTTGTTAGCAACCGTTAACGGCAATCTTCGCGTGTTTGACGTCGACACATCGTCTCTACAGGCACATGTAGCAGGAAAGCTCTCGCGGGGTGATAAAGATAAGAGCTGGCCTCACAATCGAGTATATCAAAGCACATCTTCGCTGTGAACAGGCGACGATCACCGATGTGCGCATGCTCGGAAAAACACAGCTGCTGCTTTTGATATTTGATACGGAAAGCATACCACAACGCTTGGTGTTCGAATACGAAGTTATCCGTGTCCATGAATATCGGCCCGTCCGGTAGCATGCTACAATTGTCACCGTTTGGGCCATCTTGCCAAATACTATTCGTTCCCGCCGGTCTGCCGGGACGGCGGCAAACCTCCGCACGAAGTCGACCCGAATCGTAAGTAGTTTCCCCATTGTGTAGCTTGTGGGGCGTCTACACACATTGCACTCAACCCCCAATGCCCTCAACGCGATATTTCCAAAGCAGATCCCAGTAGTAGCACTAACTCAGCATATGTGACTCCGCCCGCACATTCAGAGCTACTGCCGACGAAACAGGTCTCCTGGGCGCAAGTAGCTGCTTCCTCTGATTTGAGTCAGCTTATCGCCAGCCTACGCCAGGAAATCCAGGAATTACGGAAAGAAAATCAGAGACTCCGCGATCTCGTAATGACCCCGAAGAAAGGGAATCGGTCACCAATGCCTAGACGCAGTCGGACCCGGAATGAGCGAAAGAGCCATCGGCTCACGCTCATGAGCTCATGCGTTACAGTGAAACTTTCGTAGTTTTAATCAATCGTGTTCCACAATCCGCAAATATGTTCGAAGGCATCGCCCCTTATTTCTTCTCCTCCAGGAAACGCGAGGCCCGTGCTCGCTCCCTGCGTGGTTACCGCGTGTTTCAGACACCTACCATCAAACACAAACGACAGATTCCCAAGGGCCAGACAGCATTGCTTGTACGAAATGACTGTCCAGCCACCCAACTCGACCTTCCTGGTCTCTGTTCTAAGAATCGTGGAATAATAGCTGCTAAAATTTGCCCCCCGGGGCAAAAGCCCTTTGTGGCCGCGTCTGCGTACTGTCGCCCGGGTAACATTTCCGTTGAACCCTACACATGGCCGGAAATGCTTAAACAGACAGCACAGAACCTTCCTCTGCTTATTGGAGGTGATTTTAATGCCCACAACCCCGCCTGGAGTGTCTCAAGGCCTAATAAACGAGGCAGATATCTTTACGAAGCCATCAAACTTTCCTCCGTAGAAATCATTAACACCCCCGACACCCCCACGAGAATCGTAGTGCATAAAAGACACGACCCCTGATCTTACCCTCTGGATTGCCCACAGCCAGTCATGGGGCAGTGACCACCTCCCCATATTCCTGACGATTAATTCGTAAACGCCCCCGCGTTAGGACGACCACCGAAATAACTAACTGCAGAACCTTTCGGACCCATGTTACTGGATCGTTCACGACGATTGAGGGTCTCCTGGATATATTTCAGCAGCCCGTTCACTCGCGCGAGAAACAGTACCATGCGATGATAACACTCAATCGATGGACAATCATTTGGCCAACTTATAGAAAAGAGTAGACTATTGAGTATCAAGAAATCGCTCATGCGGCAAACGACACACTGACTGAAAATCAAGCACCAATTTAAGCTTATCAATGAGTATCAGCTCCAGCTTCAAAGCGAAGCCTGGCAATCCACTTGCGAGCGTCTCGGCCGCGTCCCGGGACTACAGGGTCCTTGGCGCATTTTTCGTAGCCTTAACGGGAAAGGAAGGGGCAACTCTCCCTTGACCGAGCTCTTCACGAAAGCAGATCCCGCAACAGTAGAGGAGGAAATCATCACAACTTTCTTTCCCCATGCATCACTCACTCCGCCTGTGCCTCCGAACGCCTGCGCCATACTGCAACCTGACCCAGATCTTGACCGCCCATTTAGCATGGGAGAAATGCTAGCAGCAATTAAAAGCGGCCGCCCTCGGTCAGCCCAAGGGCATGACCGAATAACATGGCAAGAACTCCGCAACCTTGGAGAAGAAGTCCAGGACACTCTACTAGAAGTAATTAACGACCTGTGGGCTTCAGGAAGCGTACCTGAGGGATTTAAGCTCTCTCTCATTTATCCCATACCAAAACATGGCACGAAACCAGAACGCCTTCAATAACCTCCGACCAATCTCTCTGACTTCGACGCTTTGTAAACTCATTGAACGCAAGATTCACACGCGTATATCCCGTTACCTTGAGATAACCCGGCCTGGTTACCACCCAGCTCAGGTGGGTTTTTGCCCTAACTTGGGCACCCACGATTGCCTTTGGCTGCTACGACGCGTTATTAATCGCACGTCATGGAAAGTGTTGCCCGACTACTTGCTGGCCGTTGACATGCAGAAAGCGTTCGACAACGTTCGCCATGATGTCATCCTTGAAGAGCTAGCTGGCCGCTACCCCAGCTAGTGAGCCCAGACATGGATAAGGAATTTACTTGCAGCTCGGCCCATTCGCCTAAGTGCGGCGTCACCTGGATGGAGCCCAAAGACTTATTACCTGAACAGAGGCGTTCCGCAGGGGTCCATCTTAGGACCGACGCTGTTTAATCTGGCTATGTGCAGAGTGGCTGAAAACCTTGAACGAGAAACAACGGCTAGATTTTTCATCTACGCCGATGATATAGCTATTTGGACAGAAGCAACAGATTATAATGACTAGGAAATAACGCAGACCGAGTTGCAGGCAGCTCTCCTCAGTTGAGAGGCCACGCTTAAGGAAATAGGACTGCAGCTCGCTCCACACAAAACAGAACTTATCAGTATATATAGATGGAAAGCATCGTACCAACTCCAACATGAGTATCTCACTCCACATTGGATCGCACACCATACAGTCCAAAAACGGACAGATCAAAGTTCTTGGCCTGCCTATAGCCAGCTGCAACAGCCCACAAAAGTGGGTACGTAGCCTCCGACAGGCATGGCCAAACATGTTGCACACGATACGTCGACTTTCTAACAAATACGGGGGAGCGCCACAACAGGCGTGTTATACCCTCGCCAAGACTGTGGCCATTGGCAATATCGTGTACGGTGCACCCATATACACGTTCTCTCCCACGGACGTCCGGAATCTGGAACGCCTTCACAGGGCCACCCTGCGCACTGTCCCGGGGCTCCCCAAACACACTAAGATACCTGCACTTGAACGCGCTGCAGGCTTGCCTCCACCGAAAGACGTCATCCGCGAAGCCCACACCCGACACCATATCCGCATGGAAAATACGGCGCAAGGTCGTCGCCTTCTGGCCTGGGATGGCCAGCAACATGACGACGCACCTTCTCTTAATATGTCTTTACCCCCTTGGGAAACCCCGATTGCTTCTCGACGCATCTCGGAACAACGTTCCTGCTCGCCAACTTCTTGCCACACGTCAACTCAAGGAAGCGAGCTTGGACACAATCGACATCTATACTGATGCTGCTATCTCAAATGACCGGGCCTACATGGCATGGGTTCGCACGCAGACGACCGCTTACTCAGGGGCCTATAGCTTCCATCTCCCGTGCGGTACCCCAGCGCATGCTGAACTCCTGGCTATCTGGGGAGCCACTGCAAGCCTCCCATATACCATTCAGAAACCTTTCCGCGTTTATACGAATTCGCACACAGTCTACTCTGAAATATTTCGCCCAGCCTCGGAAGATGCTACAGCTTCTGCTATTCAAGCTATCCTTCGTAGGCACGAGAAAGCAAATAGTCCGATAGAAATCATCTGGACGCCGGGGCATACGGGTGTGCCTGGGGGCAATACTGCGGTACACGACACTGCTGCTTCCGCAAGTGGGCCGACCAATGTTTATCAGTCCCCACGCTTCAGGGTGAACCCGTATGACCTCCTAAGCCAAATGGCTTCCTCGGTAACTACCATGCACTATGTACGGACGTCCCTGCGTACTGCAAGCAAACAACGCCTCAAGCAGGTTACCCCGCCTGCCCTCTTCTTGAGTGTCTTCACTTTCACGTGCTCAGGAGGTTTCTGTAAATAAGGTATTTGCAAACTCGGCCTACACACCATACTCTGTGGCAAAATGGCGACATCCCGACATTACGACTGTGACGTGCCCGCACTGTGGGCTGCGATGCCGTGCAGACCTTTACCATTTACTGTGGCAATGTTCCGCGTTCGACACAAGCGGAATGGCCATACAGCCTTTACAATTTACTAGCTACCGTAAAGCACTGCTCACGGATCCTAATACGCAGTTATTATTTGCAACATATGCTAGCCGGAGCGGCCTGATCACGGTGGCTTTGGGGGACCTACACACCACAGCACTGGTCACGCACTGCCTCAGTACGGGTGCATATTCCTACATGAGAATGCCTATTTCTTGAGACAGTAAATTATTTGAAGCGTGACGACATTAATCCTCCATTTACCCCACAGAGGACCTGTGCCTCCCCATTTCTAAATAAGGGACTTTCATTCATTCATTCGCCTGGACTGTCCACATAATTTTCATTGCAATAAAACAGCGCAAAAACACGCACGAGTATTACAAGATGACGAATAAAAGCACTGACTCGCAACTATAGGTTCATATCGGAGAACACCGCATATATAAGTAGAAAAATGATTTGACATCAAAAAGTCAAGCAAATTACAGAACTTTGCCATCAAGCGTGCATAGATTAGCGAGAGCGAATATGGTTGCGAACACGTATCGCGATAAAACGCGGATAATTTATCATCAAAGCCCAATCATTTTCGATGATACGTCACTTCACTTGTGATAAGGTGATATACGCTTAGCTGACACCTTCAGCGAACTTAAGTGACTTCCATGGTTGTACTCGTAGCTTGGAATTGATGCGGATAGAATATTATAGCTTTCGGACAAGAGGTACAATGGTACATGTGACAATGAACGGCCAAGTGCGACTCTGTACTTTGCTCCTGAAGCCTGACATTCACACAATAACCAGTTTTTCATATGTAGGCCTGTCTGTATCAAGAGCGAATTCGGTAAATCACTGCTACGGTACAGTTAACATACTTGCTCTTATGCGCAACTCTACATCTAGTATGTCTCATAGACATCAGATTGTTAAGGTTGGTATGAATGGCCAGGCACATCTGGCAATTTTTTGATGAACTCTGAAAACAACTTGTACATTATAACTATCCATCAGCTTATTTTTTCCGTGCGATAGCCTGCGCATGCAAATTAGCGCAACTGTGTTTTATTTTTCAGCGCAAGGTGATCAGCAACATTGCCCATTCGGCCTACCTTTAATCTATCGACTCACTTTTTCAGATGCTCTTTTGACCATCCAATCTGGGCGCCTCGCTCCCTTGAGTCTAAGCATCTGCTTACTAAAGCTAAATTGCATTCCTTAAACAGTGAAGAGTGGATGCATGATGTATATATTCCACTTTTTAAAGAGTTTCGAATGATCAGACGCGCACCTGCGTAAAGGCTTCGCCGCCCTGGGACAGTAGTACAACACACATGGTCTTCTTCAAGCATTAACTTCGCATCTAAAAACTGTATCTCTTTTTCAACAGGAAGTTGGCAAGCGAAACCGAGACCACCGCCGCAAGTAGACCGACGAATACATGGAATGTAGCAGACATTGGAGTTTTACACAGGGCTTGTGCACTTAAAAGGCAGAAGTTTCGGGGGTGCGAGAATTCGGCAGGAACCATTACAAAGTTTTGACATGTCTCCCGAGGAGCACTTATTGGGAAAACAATTACACTGATACACGAGGCGCGTTCGCACCGTCGGCGCTACCATCACCGTCATCGATGGCGCATGCGCGGCACGCGCGTGATAAGCCATACGGCCCCCAGAGACGTGTACTGCGGCAGGTTGCAAAAACGACAAAGTGGACGCACCGTCACGCTTTGCTCAGTCTGCTCTGCAATATCCAGGACAACGTTTGAGCTTGCGCGGTTGCAGTGAGCGCTGTGTGTACACGCATTTGTGTTCCTGTGAAGTAGCTCTGTACACACCGCACCGTGGTGCGCACAGTGAGTGGAACGAATAATGAACGTCAAGTGAAAATTATATAACATATTTATTGGGCGCTGAGAAACGACCTGGGTCACATCTTATGGACCGTCAAAGTGTAAACGCCCTGGGTCACATCTTATATACCGTCAAAGTGTGATGCCTATAACGACGCTGTCGGCGTTCCTTAACGCGCTAGCTTTGTGACAATCCAGAGCCCGGGCGTTCTTGCTGCACAGCAGCGGTCGTCTCATGTGCTGTGACGCACCGTAATTTCCTCTATCGTGCGGGGAACCTGAGTGTTGGTTTATAGCTTGCTGTCCCTTTCAGTGCTTCGCCTTTGGACGACAACTAAAATTTTCGTGAATGTTTTGTTGTTTACGAGTTGGTTTTATTCCCCATTGCTCGTTTGTATCTGCTTGTGCGCATTCATTCTCATAAGTGCGCATTTTTGTATCGCATGACATCGCTACCTCAGGGATATATTACAGTGAAGTTTCCTCTCACTCTTCCGCCCACGTTTCGCGTGGCAGCTCCTTGTACGCGTGGGCTGGTCCCGGAGATTGTGCAAACCGAAGCCTACTGCAGGGTGCTATTCTGGGCATTGTTAAATTTCGCCGTATGGCAAAATTTTCCACCTTGGCATCTCTCAATTGTCCAGAAGGCTGCTACGGCCTCTCAGATTATCTCAGAATTCCGCCATTGCCAAATTCGTAATATGGCGGAATTAGACAATGCTCATTTATGACACGTTGTATTAGAGCTCTGTTTTCATTGCCTTTTCACAAAACTTTGCTGGCCTTGGTCGGTTCTATGCGATTGCAGCCCGCAGTAACATGCACAACGCTGCACAACGCTCTTGCGAAGGGATACAAACGAAGTACTTCTAAAAGTATTAAAGCAAAGTATTTCTTGCCTCTTCTCTCGGCCACGTTTCTATTTCGTCTACTGTCTTGCACGATAGATTTCGTGGGTGGGGGAATGGGGCCGTAGTAGATCAAAGTGACATGTGCATGGAAGGAGCGTTCGAGTGGGTAAACGCTAAGTCAGAGTGCCCAGTACAATCGCTGATGCGCGGCGTGTGCTTAATAGAAGCGTCGACTGGAGCGACGACGACTTCAATAGGCAGTGAAGAGCAGTTTAGAGCGGAAGTGCAGCTAGTGAAGTCAAATTCGAGCTGCCTTGAGAGATGGCGATGGGCACAGAGATTCGCGGTGAACATTTCTCTCGAAAACGCCAAGTGGGACTGCGTCGACACCTAGCGAATAATGGTTTAGAACATGAGTGCACACTCGCACGTAAACGCGAAGCCGGGTGGCGCTGACACATAGTGATGAGAGTTCCGGACCAGGTCGTTTACGGGAGCAATCCGTAACCGACGCGGTCCCGTTCTAAATGTGCTCCGACTGAATTCACTAACATTGTCTTGGCTTCGAAACTTTTTTACCCTGCGTCAAGAGTTCATAGGGGCAAATCACTTTTCATTAAATTATTCCGTGGTTATCTCTGGTGCACCGCATGAAAGTGTCCATGGTCAATCTGTTTTCCTTAATTTTCATTAACAACCTTTCAACTAAACTGCTATTGAAGGGAAACCTTTTCGCCGATGATTGCATTATGTATCGCATTAGTAAAATGATGATGAGAGTTTGGCTCTGCAGAACGACCTTGACCGTGTAAGCTGCTGGCGCAGTAGGTGGCAGATGACCCTGAACACTGACAAATGCAATGTTGTTTCATTTTCCTACAAAGGCTCCCACGGTCACTTTCGTTAGTTCGTTGGTAATACTGTAGTCGCAGAAATAATCATAGAAATTTGCAGGATTCACCTTACGCTTACTCTTTCCTGAAGTTTATATGTAATGGCCGTTTGTGTGCGAAAGCTTCCAAAATTGTTAGGTTATTTACGCTGGAATCAGCGAAGTGTTCCAGGTATTTCCCGTAAATTGGCATGCTTAAGATTTTCCCCTCGCAGTTAAAATTCACTTCCATAGTGTGGTCACCCCATCAAAATTACTTAGTTTGCATGTTGGAATCAATACAGAATAAGCAGCGCATTTCCTAGCTTGTAACTATGCCATGTTTAGCAGTATAACTCAGATTAAACGAGTGATTTTTCTCCACACGTTAGAAATTGATGCTGAATAAAACCACTTTGTTTCATAGATACGCCTATGACACTCGATGCCAACTACTGCCAGTCAAAGCTGCAACTCGTATGCCTCGTCGCCTTTATAGTAATAACATTTTCATGCGTATCTTCCGTAACATACAAACACTTGACCTCAGCGCTGCCCCAGGCCATAACACCCTAGAATAGTGCGCCTGACCACATTGTGTGCCTGAAATTATGACGATTTTCTTGAAAATCTGTACAGTTTAAAGTGAATAGCTTTCTTCGCATCTTTCAGTCGTTTTTGCGGTTGGTCGGTGATCGATGGTGGTACTCGGGAATGAAATGGTTTGTTCATTCACTCGTTCGGGCTATTCGCTATCGACAGTCATCGTTGATTGTTTCTGCACAACGTTTCGTCAATATTGTGCAAATATTTTTTTTCATTTAACCAGTTTCGAAATATTCGCCATCAAACTCTCCGTAAAAAAGCAAATGTCGTTCCATTTACTTGATCAACAAAAGTCTCTTTTTTTGCATTGAACAAAATAATTCCTTTCTCATTTTGAGAAATATCTCAAAACTGGTGTGATCCTGGAAATTCCTTTCAAGTGGATACGTCCTGCAAGGTCACCGCCTACAATTTGCAAATTGCAATATCTGCTGTAAAGTAATTAATTAAAAAGTTAAATTCTGAATTCTTGTTCGTTAGTTGGACGTGTGTTCCGATTTCTTGCTCTGGTAGCGTTCGTCTCTTTGTATAATCCAGTTAAAAAACAACAATTAAACTATCTGCCACAGTAAATATTTAAAGATTCTGTAAAATTATAAATTATAACCCCGTGTATTGGAGACGTTGATTACAACACGGTTCCCGGCTGTGACTTTCCACTCTTCATTATACATCAGGCACGCTAAACGAGTGAAAATCATATATATATATATATATATATATATATATATATATATATATATATATATATATATATAAACATAATATATATTTGAATATATATTTGGCACAATAGTTCTCTATAGCAAATATAGTTATGCTAAGACTGTGTAGTATACTATACAGCCTTAACATAACTATATCTGTGTGAATATGTTTGCAGGGACGTGCACATTTTGTTTAATATGTTTGACAAAAATATTTTGCACTTTACATAGAACTGTTCTTGCTCAGAGTTTGCACAAAGATCGCATTTTGGAGTCTACGTCATTGGGTGTGACACTTGGCCAAGTTAATTGCGTTGTTCTTGAGGAAAAGCGCAAAGCTGCCTTCGGTTATGGGGATGCTAGCCGCGGCCGTGACGACGTTGCGGTCTGCCGGCAGCTGCAGAAAGCAGCTGGTCAGGGAGGTTTTCCGCTTGTTCCAGAGGAGCAGGCAACACGCGGTAACTTTCCTTAAACGGCTATTTTCTGCAGCAGCGGGCAGGTGGCGACACAAGTTTATACTAGGGCCGTCGCAGCAGCAACTTGCTCCCTATAAAGAAACGCAAATTTTAATTTTCCCTTAAAAATTAGACGTGTCTTTGCTGTTGCAAACACCAATGACCAGCGGAGCTGAGGGGAAGGCTCAGCAAAGTTGCGCAAAGCTAGGCGAACAAGAGTGTGGTTTAGCAAAGCAGGATCAAAGCTAAAGAAGGTTTAATGGAGTTCAAGATTTAATGATGTTCTAGTGGTCGGCTTCGCCATTGCGCTACGTCGAGAAAGTCCAGGGTGAGAAAGACGCCCGCCTATGTGAGAGCGCGCGTGTTACTAGGGAGCGCTGACGTCATTACTAACGTCATAGCACCTCGCCATAACGTCATAATGCCTCCGCTCCAGCTTGACTGCGCCCTGTCACTTGTGCTGCCGGTCCTCCTCTCCACTCACCTCCCTCCCCCCTGGCCACACTCTCTTCCCTCTCGAGAGCTTTCCCTCTCGCTATACACTCCCTCTCCCGACTTGGCTATGCTGCGAACATCGCTGCGCACGGACCAAGCTCGACTTTGACAGCTCCGTTTTAAAACTAGGCAACGAACTGTGCCAAGTGTTACCCTGAACCACGTAGATACCAAAATGCTATCTATGTGCGAAATTTGGACAAGAACATGCAGCGGTAAGCGCAAGATTTTTTTCGAACGTGGTAATCAATATATGCACGTACGCCCCTGTATGTGTCGAGAAATTTAAGGCATGGAACAATAATGTTTTCGAGGATGAATAAAAATGCATCAACTGTAGCAAATGTTCACCATGAGAATGAATTACCGTTGCTTTGACGAGCAAGAAAAATAAGTATGCGTACTTGTATTCAATAACAGGAATGAAACCAGAATAGGCTACGAGCTTGCCACATGGTTCTGGTAAACAAACGGGACTGGCAAATCTCATTCTATGCAGTTGATCTCTTTTTTTCCTGTCATTCGTTGAATGAAGCAGGAGGTCGTGAATGGGTTTCCTGAAAGGCGGCATTTGAAGTTCTCTGTTAAGGCACTGCACAATAAACCCACAGAAGCCGTTACCAATGCACTTAGTCTGCGCTTCTCTAATCTTGTCAGTGTAACAATTTATGATTAGGTTCATGCGAGCGTACGTCCTATCACCCCACAGAATTTCCCAATTTTGTCATAGCATGTGGTTTTCAAAATCACGGAGATGCCGCAGGCTACCTTGGCAATAACGGGGCAACATAGTAAATAGAAAACCTGACTTGGCTGTATCTGCTTTCTTCGTAGGGAACTAGTTTCTGTGTTACTTCTTTGAATATTCAAAAACCTTTTGAAACATTCTCTAAACAACCACTATCTAAATGTGTGACGCAGAATGACTAAAAAGAAAACGAGCCTTTATTACGGTGCTTGCAAGAGTATTTTACAAAACAATATTGAATAGCAGTAGTCGTCGCTATCTTCCCTGGCTTCGTCTTCCTGTTAGCCCTCACACACGTCTTCTTAGTGCAGTTCCCAATTCAACCGTAGTATACGCCTCCACCCCTTACCCTTGGAAGGTTTACCGTCCCGGTCGGCGAAGGCTGTCTTGAGGTCTAGGCCCCACACGACTACGTGGTTGGACGGAACGCCGCTGTGTACCAGTAAATGCAGAGATAATGACCTTGCGATGGCCGACATGCTTCATAAGTAGAACAGCCCTTCATAGGCTCCCCCACTTATCCCGGCAGCGACTCGCTCTTGAGGTGACTTGGCTCCATCGAGAGATTGAGCATGGACTCGCAGCCTGCGAGGAGCTGTTTTGATGGGCACTACCGATTGAGCAGACTTTATGAACACTTTCCGCCACCTGATCAGGGTACTGCTTCGTCATCTCGGCCTTATATCTCGCCTGCGTGATGTCGTTAGCATCTGGGCCAGTCTCTGTTTTCGAGGCACTCACAGCGACTGTCAAAGGTGTGCTCCGTCGTGAACTGGCAGCTGCCCGCTATGCTCATGCGGCGGCGCCCAGTAAATATGTCTCTCTCTCTCTCTCTCTCTCTCTATATATATATATATATATATATATATATATATATTAACGAATGTATGGACAGAACCGTTAAATAGACATGAAAATGTAAAAGAAACACAACAACATAGAATTCCGGCCTCAATATAAGTGGTCTGGAAAATAACCAACTGCTTAAGGCATATTCATCAATAACTACATTGATATCACTGGTCTTGACGACAAATCTGAAAATCCCGCTATAATGAAGCTACTTGATCCAGTAGCAACGTGAACAGCCATGTAGGTCTTGTGGTATTATAACACTGAGTGGACATATGTAGATGTTACAATATGTTTATGGAAATATTGCACTCTTTCAAGTGAACATGAAAACAATGCTGGTAAGGGAACATGTCAGGTATTAAGACATGCTGTTCCCATTGTAACTCACTAAAGAGTTTGCCGCAAGTATTCAAAAGGCTAGATTAGCCAGGCTTAGGGCAAGGAATAGCGAATGTCTGAGCAACCTGCCCTTTTTAGATGGAATTGTCCGGTTCGCAAATTCTAGAGCTGTAACTCATAGCATAGTTTGGTAATTCATGGAAGGCATACACACAAATGGTGTAGTCTACTGGTGTAATAATATTGTTACGTTGATATATCTTGACTTTTGTGTGATGATGAACATTGAATGTGGGAAGCTTACGTGTCCAACAGTTCAAAGTTCAGGCAAAATTCACCCTCCTCTAATCCAAGTGGTCCACCATTGTGCAGCAACACAATGGACATCAAAATAAAGGAAACACATGTGAAGGAAGCACTGGATCAGACGGAGTAATGCGATGATGAGATTTGCTTATGCAAGATGGGTTTGCATGAGAAAAATCTTATGGGATTGGAAGTATTTCGGCAGATAGCATCGCCTACTAGTGCTGATTCGCCTCGCTTGGCCCGTTTACATTGTAATAGCACCACGCGATAACTAATATCTAGTTAATCCAGAGGCTTTGCTCACGCATACTGACGCTGTAGGTTTGCCTCTGTGCACGTGCGCAAAGTCAGCTAATTTTAACACTCACTGCGACTACTGCAGCTTGCTACCTAAACAGGTCATCGCCTCCGTAAACGCGCGCTTAATCATATAGCCTGTTGTTATTTATTTTAGCGGAGCATGTTTTTGCACAGAGTCCTCCCGCCAATGCTCTTCTAGCCCTGAAGCGCATGGTTATTTTTAAGAGTGTTATACTCCTGCAACCACGTAGCGTTAATTTTTAACTTAATGTCTGTGTATATAGATATTGCAGTGCATAAACGGCCGAATCCCAAATCAGGCTTATTATAGCCTTTCGCTTGCGTCTAGAGTAGCATATAAACAGGACAGAATATATACTCTTGGAGCGTTTGCTCTATTAAGTAAGTTCTGAAACGAAATGCCGTCGTTAGAGGTTTTGTGTGATTTTTTATGTAGTGAGAAATGCAGGGCATGAGGCCATAAACGTACGGTAAATTTCGGAGCAGTTTTACGTATATAGGGCGTAGCGTACACAAACGTAACATCAATCAGCACACACTTCAGAACGCTATGCCAGCGCCGATCTCAAGCCATGTCCGTTAGGCAGGTCATTTCTCGTCAGTATTTTGCTATATGAATAGCATAACTCATTCTTTTTTTCCCCATCTTCCTAAACCATGCACTTGAAGAGACTGAATGGTCACTTCGGATATTGACGATGTCATTGCTCTTGCCATGTTGTGCCATGTTGTGCCATAACTGCCTTTACCATATTTGCCAAGCCACTCACCTTTGGTTATAATATGTGCAGTGTGCACTTCCTTGGGTATCAGTGAAGGAAGATTCATGATTTCTACTGGGTGTATCGCATTTGCAGACTGTTAGAAGAGCAGCAGAGATAAACATGCCTGTCGAGAACGGATGCGGCTTCATTGCGTGGGTAACAACTCAACGGACTACGGGCAAGAGCTCAAAACATGTTCGCCTAGGTATCGCGTGAGACGTTAACCTGAATTCTTTATTGAGACGATGACATTTACAGAAACCCACACAGTTCTGAGTAAATGCCTATTATGCAAAGCGAAAAGGCATTTCTGATAAAAAGAATAATGGCTCTGAAACTTGCGACGAACGATTGAACTCGTAGATCAACGCAAAGGCTTGCTCGAACAAAAATATGTTTGGTGACGCCTAGATGACAGCAGAGAAACATCTAGAAACAAGGCTGAAAACTAGTGCAAGAGTTTGATGCAGAGAATGCAGCTAGAAGCTTCTCAAAATGTTAAACTATATTAAGATCCCGCTTACTTAGCAGCTGTGTTTTTTTGGCTATAAACGTCCACCATTCGTGGTACTGAAAAAAAATACATTTTAAATTGACGGAAATGTATGTACTTCCCGACTTGTTACCAAGAATGTATATACTTCAAGACTTGCTACCAAGAATTTTATAGAATAAATGCATCACTGTCAAAACTGCTGCTTTTAGACTATATTTGTAGGACTAGAACTTAGGAGCAAGGGAAATGTATAAACAACGTTCTGTTTGTAGATGACACTGTTCTGCACAGCAGTGTTGGGGACGAACTGCAACAAATGATTGAGGAGCTCAAACAAGAAAGCGTAAGGGTTGAGGAATAATATGCACACGTCGAAGGTAATTTAGAATAGCCTGGCAATGAAACAAGAATTCATAATCGTCAGTCAGCTCCTAGCATCTGTGCAGGATTATGTTTAACTCAGAAACTAACGGGGGACCCTGATCGTGAGAACGAAATTTAGAGAACAAGAATGGGCTGGAGCGCATACGGAAGGCATTACCAAATCATGACCGGTAGCTTACCGCTGTCGTTAAAAAGAAAATAATTGGATTCGTACAAGAGTATTTTGCATTTAAAATCATTGTATTGCGTACAATCATTGCGTTCTACCGGTACTAACATATGAGACAGAAACTTGAGTTTAAGAAAGAAGCTTGAGAACAAGTTCAGGACCGCACAACGAGCGGTGGAACGAAAAATCTTAGGTTAGAAGACGGCGGAAGATTAGGTGGGGTGATGAAATTAGGAAATATGCAGGCGCAAGATGGAACCAACTAGCGCAATTCAGGGGTAATTGGAGATCGCTGGGATCGGCGTTTGTCCTGCAGTGGACATAATATATATATATATATATATACATATATAATACCGGGTGTTTCAGCGAACACTCAAACATTTCAGAGGTTACTTGTGGCAGATAGCACTATTCTAGTTCATGAGCTGGTCTATTGGAAGAGGCGGACATTACTTGCACAAAAAATTGAAATGCATAATCGACTATTGAACAAACATTTACTAACTCCGTTTTTAACTAATTACCGTGTGGCCCATATTACAATCTACAAATTCTATCCATGAAGTTCGCAAGGCGGATACACTTGGAACGAATTCTCAGGATGACACCAGTTTCGAGATATTAATTCCAGAACTTTGCGGACAAATGGCGTGGGCGTTCCAGTTACTTTTGTGCTTCATTGGATAAAACGACGCTTTGTTAAGAATGCAAGTGGAACTGACCAAGTAATGTTCGCCTCTTTGAGTCGACCAGCTCATGAACTAGAATTGTGCTGTCTGCCACAGGCAACATTTAAAAACTGTTGAAAGTGTTCGCTGAAACACTTTGTACGACGTATATGGTGAGGTGCACTTCAAGTTGAACCATTCACAAAGGAGGAATTGACAACTTAGTTGTGGAGGTTCATCTTCTTCTGCTTTCTGAGGTTTTACGTGCCAAAACCAGTTCTAATTATGAAGCACGACGTAATGGAGGGCTCCGGATAATTTTTAGCCATTTGGGGCTTTTTACCAGTGCACTACAACGCAAGTACACGGACGTCTTTGCATTTTGCCTCCATCGGAATGCGGCCGCCGCGGCCGTGAAGTTGAGGAGGTGAAACCGAATGTAAGGTCTATGTAATAATTAGAGGTCCTCACACAAAACGATGACTGTAGCCTTTCTAGGTAGTGTGACAAGATGGTGAAGCGCGTTAGGCACATCTGACAAGGTGCGTAATGCGCACTCTCAGACTTCTGCAATGTGCGCTTGTATGCATTGCTCCTGGGCGATTGCAATAGTTGTTGATGTGACGCGCATTTCAACAAAAGAAGACGTAAGTTTTATGTAGCACGTATTGAACAACAGAAAGTTGTATCGGGAGTTTTCCATCATCCTCATCAGCCTATATTTCATGTCCACTGCAGGACGAAGGCCTCTCCCTGCGATCTCCAATTACCCCTATCTTGCGCTAGCGTATTCCAACTTGCGCCTGCAAATTTCCTAACTTCATCATCCCACCTGGTTTTCTGCCGTCCTCGACTGTGCTTCCCTTCTCTTGGTATCCATTCCGTAACCCTAATGGTCCACCGGTTATCTATCCTACGCATTACATGGCCTGCCCAGCTCCATTTCTTCTGCTTAATGTCAACTAGAGTATCGGCTATCCTCGTTTGTTCTCTGATCCACACCGCTCTCTTCCTGTCTCTTAACGTTACTCCTAATATTTTTCGTTCCATCGCTCGTTGTGCGGTCCTCAACTTGTTCTCGAGCTTCTTTGTTAACCTCCAAGTTTCTGCCCCACATGTTAGCACCGGTAGAATGCAATGATTGTACACTTGTCTTTGGAGTTTTCCATATTGCTCTACAACTATGTCATTGTAACTTTTAAGGTAATTTTAATATTGAGAAGTTTATAATTAATAATATTAATTATGTCATTAGGCGGAACTCAAAAAATAATCTCAGTATCCCCAAGCGACGGCAAACAACATTACCTTGGCTCTGTCCAGTTACGTGGCATTTGCATATTTTTAAATCTTGGTGCATGATGATTGGGACACCCTGTATAATGTGCTTGATATGTAGCAAGATTTATGTCAGAAAGATGAGGGGCATTTCGTCAACGATCAAACTCGTGGAACAAGCACATATTGTAAGAACTAAGAACGGTGCGCATTGAAAAGCACATGTCTAAGCGTATGTATGCTATAGGTACAACTTGAGAAATAACAGATTTTAGGCTTGAGCAAGAATATCGCAGCACGTGAAATATTAGAAGCTGAATTTATTAAAGAGAAAAACAGTGCATGTTGTCGGGTCATCTCGTGCCGCTGTATGATTTGAAAACACGATATCGAGATGAATTGCTGGTCATTGATGCATTGATATGTGATAGAGTGACTGCCGTAGAAGAAAAAACGATGAAGTACATTGAGCCAGCTCGGCGGTTACACATTCGGGATCTGTTTTTCGAAGTCTGAACAGGTGCTTGCCCTCGTTCGATGTCTCTTTCTATATGTGTGTGATTGTTTCCTTTGTGCTAAACTCAGACTAACGTTTCTTCATTCCTACATGCTCCTCGCACCATTCCACGAACACTTCGAAATCGTGAGTCGCCGAGGCGCGAGGCGGTGATTGTTCTCGCTTTCGCAGCTTAGTGGCCTTCAACACCCCTGCCTCGCGCCACGATGACGTACACTTAGTGTGTAATGTTTTCAACGTACACGACAGGGATATTAATCTTCATTTGTTACTTCAAGGAGTATACGGTAGATATTTTGCGGGATAATTGCGTGATGTAGCCAGGCGAAAGCACGGACATGACTTTCTCGACCCCGCTGCCTCGCGTAGCCATCATTTACACTTAGCATGCATGTAATGTTTTTCACGTAAAGGACAGGGATATCATTTCGTTATTTTAAAAGGCAGAAGGTTGACATTTTAAATGCCTATGACTTTCTATGCTTACCCAAGGAGAAAAACCATCCGTTCGTCCGTCCGTCCCGTAAGACGATCGCGTTCAAGATACGGTCGGAGCATACGCAGCCTCCGACGGACTAGGTTTGATCACGGTCCATAGTAGTTTGACGCGGATGGATACTGCGTTAAAGAGCGATGACCGCTTATAATGATCGGAACGTCATCAGCACAGCTGGCGCCACCACTTGCCGTACTTTGCTTGCGTTATCAATGCACCCTACGCCGCCGTCCGCACCAGTTCATGTCGCCGCAGTGCTCTCGTTTGCACTGGTCGGATCGAGTTCCATAACATCGATAATGACATCAGGCTGCGTGGAGATGAGCAAGTGGCACAATGCTTACGCATACTTAGATAGCTCCCAGAAGAGTTTCTGTGTGAATTTTTAAAGATCTTTTTGTACAATAACCACATGGAAACACTAACGGAAGTTGTTGATGGCAGGCGCCTATTGTTACAGGCGCGTTTTGATGTCAATTTGTGTTTTCCTTTCTGGTCGGTTTCCCTCTTTCGCCGTACGTGCTGTACACACATAGATAAGGAACAACGAATACACACCAAATAGCCCAATAAACCACTGTTATACTTATTTTATTGCGATTAGCATGCTTAGCTTCAGTGTCTGTCTGTGTCTGCCTGCCTGCCTGCCTGCCTGCCTGCCTGCCTGCCTGCTTGCCCGTCCGCCCGCACGCCCGCTCGTTTGCCCGTCCGTCCATCTCTATTTATCTGTCTGTCTGTCTGCGTCACGCTGCTCTTCCCAGCGATCCAGTTTGTCCAGTTTGTGTCTGCTATAATGTGGGGCCCTATATAGATATGCGCTGGCTTTGGTCTTGCAGAGCATACATAGGCCACTGCATGGGTATGCTCGCGAACAAACAACTTACACTCCGTAATGACATACCACAAACAGAATCTTTAAGCTCCTATCACCAAATTACTTACATACGCACCTCCACTGTTAGGTGCTCAACGGCACAGTCTTCCACAAAAAGTCACAGGCCTGCGCGGCACACGTACAGTCACAGCGTAAGCTGGTGGAGCGGCTCAACAGTATCTCCAATTTCGGCACCATGCACAACAGGGTCTTCGCGGCAAAGTTTCTTCGCCTCGTTTTGACGAGAACGATCTGAACTGTCCGCCCGGCGTCGACAGTGAGCTGTGGCTTATAATACTCTCTGCCCAGCAGTCTGCTGAGCCCGATGATGCCTGGTTGTAGCCGCGCACGTAGCTCTACGTTTGCAGACGCCTTAATTAGATGGCGCCACCATACTGGCGGAGGCTGGGGATCGCGATGATTGCGCGCCTCGTCTGAATCGCATCTCGTAGTCTGCGCCTTCGCGCCTGTCTAGGGAGCATTTACAGGGCATTTCCCGCTACCTGATAGCAAGCGCTTGCGTGGCTCAGTGGTAGAGTATGCGACTCCCGCTCAGCAGGCCCGGGTTCGATCCCGGCGGGAACCGAGCACTGTTTTTCGCACTTCTGGCGATAGCGCTTACACTCACTGGACACCGTTGGCGGCGGCGGACACCATCGCGAATCGAAACGGCTATTGGAATGAGCCCATAACAGCTTACGCTGTAAAACTTCCCTTGTGCCGCAATACGCCCACTCAAATGATGTCTACATATTTGTTGAAAGGTGTAAAGCGTATGGGCCACCTCTAGGTGTAAACTGTCTAAAGGCGCATTTAGTTTAGGGTTGATCCTAACGTTTACACAGGTGGGGTCAAGCGAGCTAATACTGTGCAATAAAAAAACTTAGTCTGCTATTAAACCAACTCGCCTCGCACAATTTGTATCGCAGGACCCATAGGAAGGCGACACGTCGCGTCTTATAACGACAGGGCCAACTAACAGAGACAGAGAGACAAACATTTATTTACAGTAACGCAGACACGTTTCGCCAGTATTTTAAACATGGGCCATGCAGCCATTTTATCCGCTGCTTGATTGCAAGTCGACGTACTGACGGAGGTTCGTCTAGTCTGGAAGGATCATGATAATAAGTAACAATGGCGTGAAGGACGTTTACGTTCCCTTTTCTTCTGGAGTCGGTGTCTTCTTTACATGTTGTCTTGATTGCCCGCTATACCAAATGGGTTGGAACGCATAGAAAATAAATCTGGCAACAAGAAATTTTGCAAGCTTTAATGTTTACCACTTTCATAAGCGAGTCAGAACATGTCACATTGGAAACAATGTTGCCGCAGTGTTTCCAGGGCTGCGTCAGACTTATGTCATCTATTTGCAGTCGCATGCGCTTTCGACAACAAGCCTTACAGATTGAAGAATACGTAGCAGTTCAGCCTCTGTAGAGGATGTCATGTGCGACAACCAATATATTCCTGCGTGTCATACCACGAAATAAGAAAAAAAAACGTAGAACTTGAATGCCTTTTAATTCGGTGTGTTTCCCTCTTTCCCCGTACGTGCTGTACACACATAGATGAGGAACAACGAACTACACACCAACTAGCCCAATAAACCGCTGGCAAGAAATCTGGCAAGAACGTAGCTGACGACAGCATAGTGGTGCTAATCACATTGAAGGACATGTAATTTCTCATTGTGGGCTTGTTTTCACTACTGTTCAACAGTATGTGTGCCTGGGATGCTGCAACTTTATTGTTTTGGACAAGCCCTAATAAACGGCTGAGTGCAGTTCCAATTGGTTGGTAGTTAGCGCTCTTTCTGTAGTGCTTGATTTCTTGTTCTCGTTCCTTTACCATAGCTGCACAATACCATCTAAAAGAGACAAGTCAGCAAGGCTGTTGCTGTTGTGATGGGGCATTGCACTCTGGTGTCGTCACTTTAACCTGGCGTTTTCAGTAGAAGGAACACTTTTGGATGATGCAGACACAGAGTATGCCGAAGTGAGGCTTTAGTAAAGAAGAAAGCATTTTGAATCCACCACTACAATTATTCGTGCATTATGAGCGGTAAGAATAGGTAGAACATTGAGGCTTCATATTTTGTAACATGTTTGATTTCAATTATATTCAACTCAATTATCTTAAAAACTCTTTCCATGTGCCTGTTATAGGTAGCTAGTAATAAAATCACATTGCTAATACAATTAATACATTCCAAACAGACCAATGCCCAATCTATATTTGTGAGCAAGTACACTTAAATATAAACACAGTAGTTTAGTAAAAACATCTCTCCCCCCCCCCCCCCCCCCCGTTAAACCCCCTCCCAAAAAAGAAAGAAAGAAGCGCGGCCAATAAAGTATTATACATTAAAACGAAAACATGCTAGTATTCGGTGAGCGCACACGTTACAGTGAAAAAAAATGTGTAATGATGGCAGTTATGAACATCTCTGCGCAATGATGGCAATACCATGATGGGGAAGGACCTACCAGTGTGTGACTGCTCAAAAGAAAATTCAAGCGGCCAAAATTGTGCGGGTACGTGTGTGGACAATCTCAAGGAGATAGCAAATACATTGATATACGCTCTAAATTGTGTGATATAAGGTGTGAGGAGTAAAGCTAAGAAAAATATAAAAAAATGCGAGGACATCTAAGCACTTCTGATCAATTGTGAATGCGAAAGCATTGATGTCCAATTGAACACCGCTGCGGCTTCTGAGCGTGGAGTCGTAGGTTCGAAACTCAATACAGCCAACGTTCTTTTCTCTCGAATATAGTCTGTTCTTTGACACATCAATTTCTTTATAGCGATTACCGAGGCGAAGTTAGAACGCAGGCGAGATCTTGCGCGGTCAAGGAACGCGCGGATAACAGGCTTCCGGGAGTGAGGGTGAATCAACGGGTCTCCCGTTGATATTGGGTTCGGTTCACACCACGGCGGAGAGTACTCTTTTAATTTATTTCACTGTTTTTCTGCATAATAGCAGTGATTAGCACAAATCATGTTAACTTAAATAATAATTTTAGCTATCCAGTTAATGTGGCGATGTTTTCCGAGCTTCAGCCGCTTCATATGATTGTGGATAGTTGTTACATTGATATTAGGCAAAGCGAATGATTTTGAGCGAAGGAAAATTTATCCAATTAAGAAGCTTAGTAGACGTGCTCGCAAGTCACTAAATGATAGAATTGAACACTGCCATCAGCACTTCCTGCATCATTTTGGTCACTGAGAGATATTCCATAAGCAGCTTTGCCGGTGACTAAATGTTAGCTCGAAAGTGAACCGACATTTTCGAGTGGCCGCAGACGACGTATCGTCACTAAAGTAATCCTTCGTTAAGCATTTTAACCAAATGAATATCAGCTATTGTCACTGTTAAATGTACACACATATCTTCATATATTGCTGTAATAGTATAAACAGTGCATTTTACACTCGCAACCATACCAGAAGTCCATTGCCGACCACTAACATCATAATGAAAAAAAAAAAATGATGCCACAAGCCATTTTAACGATAACGAAAACATCAATCTTAGATGGCAGTGCACCTCAAGGTATCATCGGAGGGCTTGCTAAAGCAAAATAATTGAGGCTCGCCACTCAATGTGAACGTTTGACACTCACTTCCATTTGAGCTGTTTTGTTCTTTGAAGAAGCAGAAAACGGCGGTACAGATCACTCACGGCATCCGACCTATCGAGTGATATGTCGTGGCCTCCTAGAATAACTGTGCTGTACAGTAGGGTTCCTACTATTCTTTCGTAGCCAAGTAGTTCACTGTTTCTATCATCGTCCTTAAACCAGAGCTTCCGTTCAGCAGTCTTAAACGATTGTGAGCCCCGCCAACGGAGACTCTTGAAGCATCGTTCAATGTTAGCGTCGGGAAAAACTGCGTCAAGCTGTGCCGTGTAGAAAAGCACGTTTGTGTTTTCGAGGATGTACTGCAGTTTCGTTGTTATGTCTACAAATAAATCACCTTCAGCTAATTTAATTTCCAGCTTCGACCTTGCGGCATCCAGCGTCCTTGAAGAACTAACGTGAATTATTCTTTTAAAGTCTTCGGTGTTAGCGTAAGTCCAATATTTTCCAACTTCTGGTTGTTGTTGTGACTTTGCGATGCTCCCATGGTTCCGAAAGCCTGTTAAAAGTTGATATATGGTTGTAATGTTGGCTGGAGGCACATTGAGTACCAATATGTCCAGCGTATTAAGAGCTACTGTATATTCTTTTCTCCCGACACGAGACTCTATAATTTGAAACCAACTAGCAAATGTGTTTCGACCAACATCGTCAAGGAGACGCGACTGGTAAATATAGTCGGAGGAGTCGATGAGGTCCAACAGCGAGAACAGGAACGGAACGCCCAGCATCACTCCCTTCAACTTCAGTTGAAACTGTTTTGGTTTCTTCAAAATTTCATGGGTAATTCCAACGGCTGGCCTAGCTGTAATAGAGAACGTAGAAGAAAAGAATGGAAATAAACATATTAATATGGGAGCTTTGGTAGGGCTTGTCATCGCATGTGGCTGTCTTCTTGTGATCCCGAAGGACTAGTTTTAACAGCGGAGCTGTTTAAGCCGAGCCTTAGTCCGTCACGTGCGAACAGACATTGTGGGCCGATCCTGGCGGCAGTGCAGAAAGGGTCCACGCGCAATGGCACACACTTCGGCGAACTAGCGAAGCTGAACCTGGCTGGCTAAGTCTAGCTAAGCATGGTTGGAACTTCTTAAGCTTAGTCAGTCATCGATAGCCAATCGATAGCTAATTGATAATCGATCAATAATCAATAAATTCGGAAAATGTTGGGGAGGACTTCGTAGGGCTTAGCCTAGCCCAAATACGTGGCCAATACCTTGCGATAGCAAATCGATAGCCAATTAATAGCTAATCAATAATTGATCAATAAATAAATTCCGGGAAATGCTCGGAATGATTTGGTAGTGCTTAGCCTAGCCCAAAAGCCAGGACTAGCTAGGTGCCCATCAGCTCCGCTGTCTCCAGCTTTGCGCCTCCAAGGCAAGCTACGCAAATTTTTTTACAGAAAAAATCCTAAATTTTGTAGGCCTACGATATTTCTTCTGATCAATTAAAGGAGAAAGAGTACTAGGCTACAAATACTTCTTGCGTGCAGGCTATTTCGCTGTTTGCAAGGGCTTATCAACAAACTAGACAGAACATTTTTCTCCGCTCCTGTTACCGTATGCATATGTTACCAATGTTACCACACTTTATAATCAAGCAGTGCGTTGTAATACGTTCGCTGTTTTGAACTTTACAAACTCATTGCACCTACATAAGGCAGTTTGCAGGGTCCTATATTTTTGTTGGGTGGAAGTCACATGCATATTCGTTTGTGTTTCAGTAGAAACCATAGCCGCGAACAACTAATTCCCTGTAGATGACTCAGTCGAAACCGACTGCTGCAGACAAAAACCTTAGACGCCTCAATGTGTTTTTACGGCGGGTGCGGTAGGCGCTGTGACTTCCGTCAGTAATGCAGCAGAAAGCTTCGTCGTACATCTAAATTACAATACCACTATTTGTTCATGTTCTTATTTTAAATGTAAAGATGCCAGAAATAAAAGAATAGAGAAAAAAGTCGCAGTTTCGCCCGAAAGGCGAAGGATCGATTGCGATAGCAAATTACTACATGCAGCTATACGAAATAAGGATAGTAGTTTTATCGGCTGTATAAACTAGTAAACTTTCACGTACTAACTAAATTAACAGGCATGGTGTCACGCGCGCACAGGCAAACATAAACGCATGTCACTCGATGAGCGCAGACACTCGCTCGCTGTCAAGACGTTCGCGCGAGGAAAAGTGGCAGCAGAAGCCAGCGAATTGACCTTCGTGCTGACTCTCACTACAACGCGAACTAAGCGGCGTGAACGCAGAGCGCACGAAGCTATCAAACCTCGGCGCGCTTAGACTCTGTATTCATCGCAGGTCCCTTTCACGATAGGACCCACGCTGCTGACTCTACTCATCGCAGATCGATTTCTAGGTAAAGCCCGCGCGGCCGCGCTCAGCCGCGCCACACAGAGCCACCACCGGAGCAGAGCGCCCCTCCCGGTGCCTTGCGCACGGTGGATGACGGTGTGCTTGCTCGCCGCCTTCCTCCCCCTGCGCCCGCGAGGTCAAGCCACCACACTCGTCTCACCCTCGCACGCTTTCACTCGCACCTACAGCATACGGTGTACGGCCATGGTGTTATCACACCTGAACTTTATACGGAACAGCACGGCGACGCCGACAGTGACGATGACGCAAGAAGTGCGCCTGGATTGTCCATATAATTTCTCTTGCAATAAAAGTAGACAGGGTGAACACACGTGCCGACTCTTAAATAGCCTAACCTTTCGCCCTTCTCATATCTTGCTTCAGCACGCTTTTCTCTTACATTACACCCACGCCTATGTTTCTAATTTTAAAGCATTTAGGTTGTGGTAGCGCAGTCGTTCAACTTTAAAATTATCTGGAAGTGTCAGTACGCAGGAAGGGGCTCGGAGATTCAAATATGCTTTTCTATTGGTGGTAGTGCGTGGTCAGCTATGCTATAACTTTAGGAGCATGCGAACGGAGTTCACAGATTTCAATAAGTTACATTTGTACATTAGACATCGTAACAAGCGCTGATGGACGGGAACACAAAAAAGACAAGTAGACTGGATGTCTAAGTTCAGTTACAACCAACTAGGCCAAATTTCTGCTTTAAATCGTACATTATTTCTTGGGAATATTACCTGCGTATGACTCTCCTGCGATGTAAAAATCTCTGTAGAGGTATTCGGGGAATACTCTGAGAAACCGCTTAATAAATCGAGCAATATGGTCGGATACTTGTTCAATCGTGGTAGGGTAGTTTTCGTTTTCATCGAAGCTGTATCCAGAGCCCACAGGTGCGTCAAGGTAAATGACATTGAAGAATTTTATCAAGGAATGTTCTCTATAGAAGAGGCTCCCGTTGGCGTTGATCCCAAGTGGGCCATTTTCAAGGAACTGGCTGAATAACACAGATTTCCACGGACCACCTTGAATCCACAGTAGCAGAGGTTTTTCTTTAGACTTTTCCTGTAAGTCAGTGACGGAAAAAAATATTTTGTCTTGACAATTTGGTTTGTTACAGAATGCCATGCATTGGAAAATAAGGTTTCAAAAATAAACAAAAAAGTTATATAGAGTGTCACAGATGAATAAAACAGGCCGAGTTATCTATACTTATATTCATTGACCCGGTTTATAGCGTTTACTTCCCATGAACAACAGGGATTTTATCCTGTTTTGACATGCAATTATTCTCTGGAAGGCGGCTTGTTCTTGAGTTTTAATAATGAGAGCCAGATGCACCAGCTTGGCTGAATTGTGGATATTTGGTTTAAAGAAGACATGCTAGTACAAAAAAATAATGCCATGGATTTTGTTCACATAATTCTTGAATATGTTGAAGAGGAATAAGTAAAAGAAAAGTACCAATGGAAAGGAGAGCGAAAGCGGACGTTGAAGAGATGGCTCGGCTTGGAATGAAGCATGGTGAACGGCCTAATAAAAGAACAGCTTTGAAGCTCTTGCCGGACGCGTCGCTTCATATTTCCTAAACAAGCTGGCCTTGCTCACTTTGCCATGCACTTTGCCACGAGAGCCATTGACCGCTACCCTGCAGTTACCCAGCAGTTACGGCTTTACGCTCGCCTTACAGCAGCGCTCGCCTAAAAATGATTGGACGCTTTCGCAGGTTAGTGTCTTGTGAATTGCATTCGAATTAGCCGTTTGTATCGCCATAGCTGCTGCTGTTAGTAGTTTTGTTTTTTTTTCTCTCAACTTTTCGTCTCATCATCCCCGCGAATGCAGAGTTAGCGAAGCGCATTGAGCAGATTGAGCACTGGTCGGAAAGTAGTCTGGAAGACATAGCTACGAAACTTATTGACAAGTGCAAACTCAAATTACAAGCTTCTGTATCTGATGTACCAAAACTGAAGGGGAACGTTGAAAGCCTTGTGTCAGGCGTCAGCGGGCTCAATGCACTCGTCGAGCAACTATATAACAGAGAACGCTGCTCTTGTTGCCTCTATAGGCAGTGAGAAAAGAGAACGAATCACTGAATGTCCGTATGTCCGAGCTAGAACAATACTCGAGACTTAAAAATGTAGAGCTCAAAGGAATTCCATGCTTTCAGGGGGAAGACTGCGCTGCCATCGTGAAGGCTGTAGCTACTAAAATCAACTGCGCCATTAGCGACTCAGACATTGACTTCATTTGCCGTGTCCCCACTAAGACAGACTCAAATAAAACATTATCGCGTGCTTGCTTCTGTTCTCGCGATAAAAAGCAAGAATTTCTAAGCAAGGCTAGTAAGGCTAAGCATCACACAAATGACATCAGTTTGCCTGACCCTCGCCAGAACCCAGTGTTTGCAAATAATCACCTGACTCCTGACAACAAAAGGCTGTTCACCAAGGATGTTTCACTGAAAAGAGAAGTGCAATTGTTATATCTCTGGACGGACAACTGTCGATTAAAGCAAGACAATCAAATGATAGAAGAGTTCATCGCATTTGCACCGAGGCCGACTTTTCGCTCTTTCGGTAGCGTTGAGCATCTTCGGTAGCTTACGCATCAACTTAACCTCGCCAAATCTTCTTGTCGTAGTTTCCCATTGGTAAACTAAAATGCTTTTTGAATAATTTCTAGGTATCAGCCATACATTTTGACGCACGATGCATTAAAAAAAATTATGATGACACTAACGCCCTCCTACACTCGTTGAATAATTCCGTTTCTCTAGTCTGCATGTCAGAAACATGACTTTTATCGTCTGGCATGTAAGAAACATGCCAGACGATAAAAACTTGTTCGGCCTTCCCAGATACGCGTCAGAATACTGTTATCGTTCATCAGGCAGTCACGATTGCCCAGCCATCTTCATTTCACCCGCCATATCTTACAAACGCAGATAAGTCCTTCATATTGCTATAAATAACTGCGAATCTGTCTGGATAGAACTAGATGATCCATCATCGCCTCGTCATGCTAACAAACTTATTCTTGGTTGTATTTACCGTTCGCCTTCATCGTTGACTTCTGAGTTTTATACGAGTTTCAACTTCTTGAGAATTTGTCATTAGAGCACAAGAATGTAATTATAATGGGTGCCCTGAATATTAATGTGCTTGATGATACCAGTTATAGTTGCATTGACTATGTTAATTGTTCTTTAGGTTCTGGTTATAAATCTTTAATCACACTTCCTACTGGATGTATTCCTGGACACAGTGGCATATTCATCGATCATGACCGTTTGAATTTCCTGTCACCTGAGCGCTGTGGTGTAGTTGAAGCGAATATCACTGATTGTTATCCCGTTTTCTTTTCTTATGGACATTTTGTGCATAATCGTGCTATGAAGTTTACAAAATACATTCTTAACAAATATGAATTTGTTAAACGTATAGCTGACATTGATCGGTTTTTTTGTTGAAACGTATATTGATGCTAACGTAGCACTTTAGGAATTTTCTTGGCTCCTTAGAAAATGCCTTTTCGAGTCTTCCAAAATTGGGAAATGTCAGAAATATTCCAGCTTCCCGCCACCCGTGGTTAACGAGCTATCTTTTACAGTGCATGCACAAGAAAGAGAACGTTCATAACAAGGTCAAGCACCCGCCTTATAACATTAGATTGAAGTCCCGTTACATTCTTTACTCTAACACACTTAATAGACTATTGAAAGCAGCCAAAAGGAATTATTATGAAGCAAAAATAAAGCGTATTCCTAATAACTCGGAAGATCAATGGAAAATAATTGACTTCTTTTTAAACGATAATACGTCCGAAGTCACCGTCAGTGAGCTCTAGTCTTGAGGCCGGATTTTCGATCAGCCTTTGACATTGCAAACGAGTTCAATTCATCCTTGTGCATTCAGGACCCTCGTCCTCCCGTCACTGTTGAACAATCTTTCACGCGTTCTTCACAGTCGTCCTACCTCCTACATTATAAATAAACTAAAGTTACTACCGCTGGGCTTGGTGAAATTCATTCTTGTAATATTAACTTAATCGCTCACCACATTGGTGTCCCCTATCACACATTATCAATTCATATTTTAAGACTGGGTCATTTCCATCACTTATAAAAAAAGAGTGGAGTTATCCCTGTGTTTAGGAAGGCGACAGAACTTGCATCTAAAATTATTGTCCTATTGTTATTCTCCAATTTTTTTGGTAAAATAACTGAGAAGTGTATCGAGAAACGCCCAAATAAATATTTATCTAAATTCTCCATTTTAACTCGCCATCAGTTTGGCTTTCGACCAGCTTTTTCTACTGATTTTTCTTTGCTTACTTTTACTGATAAGATTAAAAAGCTATTCACGCTGGTAAATTTGCCGGAGCCTTATTGATTGACCTAACAAAAGCTTTCGATTCTATTATTCACAACATTCTGAAAGCTAAACTTCAAGCTATTGGAATTGTTGTACCAGCTTAACACTAATAATAGCTACCCATCTAATCGGCGACAGGCTGTATACATTCGTCTTACACTATCAAATTTTATGACTACTCATAAAGGCGTTCTCAAGGATCAATACTCGGTCCACTTTTATTTCCGATTTATATAAACATCCTTCCTCAGATTCTTAATAACTCTGAAACTTTTCTTTGTGCATATGATACATCTATACTTGCTTCTGACGAATCCATTCCCTCTTTGACTGTAAAACTAAAGACAGCCCTAACTAATATTTTAACCTGGTGCCGATGTAACTATCACGGTATCATTGCTTCAAAGACTAAGTTCATGATTTTCCATTTAAATCACAAGGTTCCTTTACATTGCCCGGCGATCAAACTTAATGACATGCTCATTGCTCCCGTTAACGAATCTTGGGTGTTATTCTTGATGTCACTTTAAAATACGCTAACCACGTTGCACACTTACGAAGAAAACTAGCTTATGGCATCAGAATCTTAACCAGAGCACGTCAACATTTTAACAATCCGACCTTAATTACATTATACTACGCGATTACTTACAGTCACATTAACTATTTTATCGCGACATGGGGCGATACTTGCCTAACCCATTTATCCCGTATACAGCACATAAAAAACCAAGCCTTTCGAATGCTAACGGTCACTTCATATTGCAGCAGCGCCTCTTCGTTGCTGCATGTGCTGCACTATTCCGTAATCGACCCACAGTGCGGGAGCCTGTTTTAATGGCGGTCAGAAAAGTTAGCGAAGATAGGGATGTCTCTCCTAATGGCTCCAGCGAAGTTGCCACAATGGCCGTGGCAATGTATAGAACGTGAATGTTACACATTCACATGCACTTCGGGAAGCCTCAAGCGAAGTAATTTTGTCCTGAATTTTTTATACTGATGAATCAAAGTTACATATCGGTGTCTCTTATGCTTCAGTTGGTCCACCCTTCTCGGAATCTGATTTTCTGCACCCGCAAACAAGCATATTCATGTCTGAGGCGTATACTCTGTTGACTGCCGCAAAACACGTCAAGGAAACAAAAATACAGAAGACAATTAGATTCACAGATTCATTTAGCATCGTTAAAGCTTTATTTTCTATACAAGAGAACAGAAATTAGGCAGACTCGTAGGACGGTTTACGTCTGGGAATGCGAAAGCATTATAGTCGCTTTGGTGACACGTTTCTTTCCGCGCGTTCCTTGTCCGGGCGAGCTCTCGCCTTCATTCTAACTGCACCTCGGTAAGGCCAAATCAAAATGCTCCAAGCGTCTCAACGCGCTCCTTTTCCCGCGAGGAGTTCATAATTTGAAGGAACGCAGCGGCGTTCATTTGGGCAATAATGATTTTTCGTTTTATACACTAATTTTACACACTCATGACGTCGCGCCACCTCCTCCCCATTGGCTGCACAGTCACGTGCCTAACGACCACGCACTAGGCCACACGTTTAGTCAGCCATATGGCTGCGAAGTGACGTGTGCAATGACGCACGCACTAGGCACCCCTTTAGTCAACTATAACCGTGGAGCCACCGTGGCGTCGGCCAAGTGGGCTCCTGTCGCACCCCAGAGGCCCGGATCGATTCCCAACCAGATTGAAATTTCCCAAATGTTCTTCTGGAGACAACAGCAGCGATCGTTCCGGGATGGTGTTAGAAGCGCCTCATATTCCAATGGAATGCGAGAGGCCTGAGGTCACGTATTTCGGAATTACGACAGTTCGTGTTGGAAAACTGCTTTCCCATATTGGTCATCCGTGAACCGAACTTATCAGCTACCTTAAGACTATCAGGATATAGACCTTTCGTTTCAGCCACGTGTGCCCAAAGCAGTAAGGTTCTGGTTTACAATCACGTACTTCACCCAACCCGTACGCCCTCACGACGATAACCAATACGTGTGTATTACTATGAAAAAGAAGACACTGTCTTTTGCACTTATTGGAGTCTACCTTTCCCCAACAAGTCAATTTGATTGCAAAAGACTAAAAGATATTGTCGCCGTGTTTCCAGGCCCTGGGATAATAACAGGGGTCTTCAACGCTCAGCACCATATATGGGAAAGCTCGAGGATAAATTGGAGGGGCAGCTCACTTACATACTTTGCATCAGGCCACAACCTGTCTCTTCTAACTGATGGAAGCCCGACATTTCTGCGAAGAACAACGTACAGCAGCTGCCTTGATTTGATACTGGTATCACGTTCCCTGACTTCACGCGCGCAGTGGTTCACTGATATGGAAACCCATGGAAATGATTATATTATTACGATATCATCGAAAGATGTTCAAGGGCCGAGCCGCCGCGAGAAAGACGATGAAGTGTGTCTGTGCTCTTGGTGCGAGCGAGTGTGGGCCTGGCTGTCTGGCTCCAGTGTAAATAGCCTGTAAATAGCCTCTTTCGTCTCTGTCCTTCCACACGTAACAATATTTCGACCTATGTGAGAATCTATGAAGTAGAAACCTAATTAGCGGTTGTTTCTCACCAAATTGACTGGCCAGTTTTTGAAGATCTTGGAGAAGACACATGCAAGAAACGTTCGCACGCAGGTTAGAAGACATAGCTGCAGACGCAATGCAAGATTCTACTCGTTGCTCTACATATGTATCGAAGCGTACAGCGTATGATATTGAATTAGAAAGGCTCCCCGCCCTAGGTCGGTGAGCTGATAGGAGGTAAAGGCGCACGAAGCCAATTCTCGACCTCTGTGTGGCTCGGCGCATGCAAAAGAAGATACAGCACCGAATGGATAAGCTGGAGAATTAAAGATGGAAATGCCTTTGCGAGCCACTGGACCTACGCAAGTCACTGTCCCGTGTATGGAGAACCCTAATGGGTTTTCGCTCATGTCCCCAGCAACGACAGCCCAGCAACGACACCCTTTTAGCGCCCATGCTCTCTATGAAAACCGCCGTGAGATAGACGTTGCAGAGGAAGTTTGCGCGAAAATCGCCAGCGGGACAGTTTTACTCCCTGGCATGGTTTTATGCGGCATTACTGGTCTACGTGAAAAAAACTATTCACACTCTATTATCTATGGAAGAGTCAGTGTTGACCGGGACCTCTCCTGGAGTCCCCAGGTTGCACACTTGAAGAAGCTCAGATCTATTATCCACGTCTTCAGATTCATCGCCTGCAAAACATGAGGATTATCAGTGGGCTCCATGCTACAGTTGGACAGAGCACTTTTTATCCGAATCCTACACTATAGCTATCCCATGCTTTCTAAAACTTGCGAGTCAAATCTTCGAGCACTTCAGAGCGTGCAAGCGCAGGCACTACGCGTTTGCCTCGGCCTTCCGCGGAGCGCCTCAACAGCAGGAACAGTTATAATGGCTCGAGATTACCCTATTATAACTTACATTATCACCGACACGATTAGGGTGCATATTCGTCACATTTCACGGCTGCAATCAAGCTATCTTGCTTGCCTGCCAGAACGACGACCACAGGCGTCATTCTCCAACGTAGTCGGCACTCATTGTGCCTCCCTAGCGTTGGGCTTCACACCCTCGGCACGTTCACCGTCAGCCTTGTGGTGTTTACAACTACCTGAAGTGCGCCTTTCCGTTCCAGGAATAAGACAGAAGAGTGACCTGCCTACCTTAGCCTTGAAGCAAGCAACTCTGGGTTGTTTGCATACTTTCTACTTTGACCGAGTCCACACACACACACACACACACACACACACACACACACACACACACACACACACACACACACACACACACACACACACACACGCACACGCACACGCACGCACGCACGCGCACACAAACACACACACACACACACACTCACACACACACACTCACACACACACACACACACACACACACACACACACACATACACACACACACACACACACACACATATATATATATATATATATATATATATATATATATATATATATATATATATATATATATATATATATATTACGGATTGTTCTTCCACTCAGACCAGCTGCACCGGTGCAGTGGTTATCCCATCATGATCAATAAGCATCATATACAAGATTTCTCATGTTGCAACATCGACTGGTTCAGAACTTGTCCTCCAAGGCACCGTCGATTATATTAACCACCAGCCGGCTCATTGGTGAGCAATATTCTGTGACTCAAAGGCGGCCCTACAATGTCTTTTGTCAGCTCTTCGTCGCGGGTGCTGTGAACAACTCGTGTCGGGGATACAAGAAACGCACCATCATGTGATCGCGAAAGGACACGGTGTCGTGTATGAGTGGCTTCGGGGTCATTGCAGTATCTCCGGCAACGACCTCGCCACGCCAACGAAGCTGCTAGGAACCCACACGCAGGAAGAAACTTTGTTTCTGTACCTTTATCGAGGACTGAAGCAGCCCAACACTTAGGCAAGCTAGCTCACCGTATGACATTGAAGAAGTTGCACGCACCATCGATGGCATTCTCTCGACCCATCTGTGCAACTGCGGCTGATAATGCAAAAAGGTAAGGCGCGCAGGCACGGACAAAGAGAAGTAGACAACACGAACGGCGTTCGTGTTGTCCACCTCTCTTCTCTTGTGTTCGTGTCTGCATGCCTTACCTTTTTGCATTATGAATCCTTACCAAGAAACACAGCTTTCTGTCGTTCTAAACTGCGGCTGTTATCTGGATTTCCGCGAAGTGAGGAAACAATGCTGTGCCGCTTACGCCTGGGCGTTGCATTCACCAATGCATCTACATGTTTTATTGGAAGGCCGATAGCGCCGAGTGCAATGCCTGCGGTGTCGAGAAGACTATAGAACACCCTCTGTGCTACTGCCCATCTTTTGAAAATGAAAGGCATGACGTCTGCGAAGCTCTAAATCAGTTGGATAGTCAACCATGAACAAGATCTTAAGACCATGGCCTCGCATATCGCAGCTGCAAAATACCACAAAGGCGCTGCTACGATTTTTGAAGGCTACTGAATGTACTGTTTGTCTATGAACCGTACTAAGGACCGTCTGCGATACAGAACAGAAAACTACCCGCCGCGGTTGCTCAGTTAGCTTAGGCGTTGCGCTGCTGAGCGCGAGGTCGCGGGATCGAATCCCGACCGCGGCGGCCGCATTTCGATGGAGGCGAAATGCAAAAATGCCCGTGTGCTTGCGTTGTAGTGCACGTTAAAGAACCCCAGGTGGTCAAAATTAATCCCGAGCCCTCCACTATGGCGTGCCTCATAATCAGAACTGGTTTTGGCACGTAAAACTCCAGAAAAGAAGAAGAACACAGCAGAAAACTGTTACCATGTCACTTACATCCACAGCGGACTTTCTCTGCTTCTCTTAAAGGGTCCCTGAAACGGTTCAGAAAAATTTTGTAGACGTATGGGATACAGCTACAGTAAAACATTCGCGTCACAATTTAAGAGATGCGTCTCATATTAAGAGAGCTACGGTGGATTACAAGTTGCCCTCCTCCCTAGCCATGCATTTCCTCCTCAACTCGTTCGCCGAGTGATCGGGGCTAAGGTCCGCCTTCGCTGGCTCTACGTCATGTTGTGACGCACGTTGTCGTCAACTTCCGGTTGTCTTGGAGCCAGCGCGCGAAGGCTCTCCAACCTCTCCGCTAGCCGCCCGGCCGTCGATCCCCTGCGAGAGCGATCAAGCAGCGCGCGTTGCGAGCGTTCTGTCGCAGTGCCGAGCGTGTCCGGTATTCCGGTAACCACAGGCGGGCTGGGTGTTTTGACGGATAGCCAGAGGCGTAAACTAAAGCCCCTCCATACCGCTGTGATGAAGGAGCTCCGTAGACGTACGTGAGCGGCCTGATCGGCATGCACGGTCCAGCCATCTGGTGGCGCAGAGCTTAAACAGCCAAATTCAGATCTAATATTCCTGTAACCAAGTGTAAAACATTTGAAACATATAAAAGACAACGTGTTCGAGATTACGCTCCTGCCAAAAATTTGACCCAGCAGCATAGTAGAAAAGTTGGCTACTGCTATATTAAGTGTGTGTTTGGTTGAGCTTTGTGCCGCCAGGTGGCTGCACCGCGCAAGCAGTTCACGTTTGCCCCTCTGTTCATCACGCGGCCAGTACACTTACGCTTGCGTTCACCTGAATACCGGACAAGCTAAATTCTGTTGTGGCAACCCTTCGACGTGAAGTGACGGCCGCAAACGCATACATGCTGGCGCCGTTTGGATACCGCCAGTCCGATGCGCTGCAGCCACTCCGCTCGTCTGCTGCCTTGCAGCGGGGCACGATGTCGCAGCTTGACATCTCGCCGATCGCTACGTTTGCAGTCCACAACGCAAGGGCGAACCATGGTGCTTGCGAAAAGAAAGAACAAGACTAACACTGACCGCGCAGCACTCGTTAACACGGAGCACGTTGTAACACAAGCAGACGACACTTGCTGTGGGCCAGAAGTGCTTTTTGTGTGGTGATACATGTCCTTGTGCATTCTCTTTCGGTTACGTTCTTTTTATTGCGATAGCAATTATATGGACACTCCAAAGCAGATTTATGCCGTCGGCGTCGCCGTCGCCGTGAGGTTCCGTATGACGTCAATGGAGATGAAATCGTCGCCGCGCGCCGAACGCTGCATGTGCGCGTGAAAGGGCGCGAGGGACGCGCGCTTTCACGGGGAGTGAACCCACGGCGGAGAACAAACGCGCGTTCTGCGCCTTGCTCCCTTAAGGGCTGCAGAAGTAGGCGTCTCTTTCCTCCTTTACAATCACCATATATGTAGAGCAAACGCGCCTTCTTCCAACGCGCGAAAGGCCGTGGGGGGGGAGGTAAGGGAGGCGACGTTTACCTGCGGCACCATTTGGCGCTGAGCCATGCTCCCTCAAGGGCTGCAGAAGATAGCGCCAACCTTTCCCTTTCCCTCAAGAACCACTTATCATCCTGCGGCACCAAGTGCATATTTATATCAGAGGCTCTGGCAACAGTCACCAACGCCGCACGCATTTTGTGCGAACGCGGGCAAAACGCCGACGGCGTCGACAACAGTTCTGTGCGTTGCTGGTGCTGCTGCATGTCCAAATTTATACAGCTGATAAAACTACTATCCTTACTCCGTATAGCTCTCTACAAATTTGCTATCGCAATTGATGCTTCGCCTTTCAGGTGAAACTGCGACAACTTTTATAGAAACAAATTAACTAACATCTAAACTATCACGAACAACGTTTGTTCACCATAATGTTGGAAAAATTATCGATGACGCACCCTGGGCAGCCAATCAGATAGCTGGCCCAGTGACGTATTCTGGGCAAATCGCTTCATCTGGGCACAAAACTCAGCTGCTTGGCGTGCTGCAATCGGTAGCGATGTACATTTTTAAAACCTTATAATAAATTACACGCTTTGCGTGGAGAGCTTCAATGCGTCAATTAATGATCAGAAGGACCTATTCTAACGACTCAGTACGTTTGTGCAAAATCGTCAAAATCGTTTCAGGGTCCCTTTAATCTTTCGCTCCCATTTTCCTTTCCCCCAGTGCGAGGTAGCTAACCGGGCTCAATCCTGGTTAACCTCCCTGCCTTTCATTTGTCCTTTTCTTTCGCTCTTTCTTTCCAGTATATTTTGAGGTAGACAAACAACGAAAATTGTCGTTAATCTGCACCGTGCTTGTTTCCACTCCTCTTCGTCATGCCTTCAGCGCTGTTACCATAAATCTATATACCGTAAAAACCGGACTATAGGTCGAACCGGAATATAGGTCGACCCCCCAACTAACCAACTCTAAAAAAAAAAAAAAAATCTTTTTCAATGGCAAATGTACCGAAAGACACCCTTACCTATAAACAAATGCGACTCAGCTGGTTGCACAATGGTGACAGTATTTATTTAAATGCTGCTCAGTGCCATGATGATAAGGTACCTGACAAACACGCGGGTCGATGGTCGCACCATACGAAGCCCACGGCGGCTTCCGCGCACTCAGTCGTCTTTTTCTTGAAGGTGACGGTGAATTGCTGTCGGCTTCCGCTCATTTTAAAACAAAATGTGAAAAAGCAGCCTGAATGCTTTTTGGCGAAGGCAGCTGTTTACTTCATCTGTCCATTGTTACAAGACTTCCGTAGTTTTTCCGCCACTGTCCGGTATATAAGACGAGGGTCGACTTTTCTCCATAGTTTTTTTTGAAAAAAATGTTCGACCTATATTCCGGTTTTTACGGTACTAAACAACCCAATCCAACACGCTACTGCACGGGGCACAACGGAGCCTTAAAGATGCCTTAGCCAAGCCGCGCTTGGCTTCTTGTGACGCAGTGTCTTTCCCTCAGACGTGACCAGTGTTTCTCATTCTCCAGGAATTTCTAAGCATGAAGTGTAAGTATGATGGCTTGTTGACAAAATTATAACAGAGACTTCTCCAAGAAGTCGAACGGTGACCTTTCTGACGCCGGTGTGACTGATGTTGAGGGCACACAACGCATCACAGAAACAGTGGGGAAATTTTAGGGGCGTGCAAGTATTAGATACGTTTGAACAAGTGGAATATTGACATTTTTATTCGGTCTACGAATTGAACAGTCACAGTTCGTAATAGCGAATGCTTTTCGGATAGATTGTGAATGCTTCAAATCGCCAACTGTATGACAAATTACAGGTCGCCGCAATAGCAGACATAAAGCACGTGAAGGTACATACACGAAAATAAGAAGGGGAACCGAGGGGCTCGATTTTGTTAATCATAACCACATAAAGCCAACAGACAATGAAGCCAAGGGAAGCATCGGGGAAATTAAGTGTGGTTGAAATTGGAATGTAGCAAATAATGGAGAAAAAATTTGTCGCAGTTTCACCCGAAAGGCAAAGCATCAATTGCGATAGCAAATTAGTAGAGAGCTATACGGAGTAAGGATAGTAGTTTTATCAGCTGTATAAACTTGGACATGCAGCAGCACCAGCAACGCGCAGAACTGTTGTCGACGCCGTCGGAGTTTTGCCCGCGTTCACACTGAACGCGCGCGACGTTTTTATATAAATACGCATTTGGTGCCGCAGCTAAACGTCGCCTCCACTCTCTCTCTCCCTCCCGTCCCCCCACAGCCTTTTGCGCGACGGAAAAAGTCCCGTTTGCTCTCTATATATGGAAAGGAGGAAAGAGGCGCTTAATTATGCAGCCCTTCAGGGAGCACGGTGCAGAACGCGCGTTTGCTCTTCGGCGTGCGTTCGCTCCCTGTGAAAGCGCGTGTCCCTCGCGCCCTTTCACTCGCACATATAGCGTCCGGAGCGCGGCGACGATTTCATCGCCATTGACGTCATACGGAACCTCACGGCGACGACGACGGCAGAAATCCGCTTTGGAGTGTCCATATAGTTGCTATCGCAATAAAAGGAAATGAAAGTGGACGAAAAGATAACTTGTCGCCGGCGGGAGCCGAACCAGCAACCTCCACATTACGCGTGCGTTGCTCTACCAATTGTGCTACGGCGACAGCCATCAATTCGTCCACAAACTTAGGTATTTATGTTTACTAGATCTAGCCCTAGGTGCGTTAGCCAGCTCCACTCAGAACCATGGTGGGCGGATGTGGAACATCCTTTTAGCCCGATGGCGTCATGAGACGCCATCACTGTCTTCAATTTCTGTTGGCTTTATGTGGTTGTGAAGGTACATGGTAGAACTTGCTAAATGTCACGAAGGGAGTGATACTTTTTGGTTAAACCCCTATAATTCTCACTCATCAATGAATCCTTACTATAAGTAAATAAAGTGCTTGTTTGCTTCGAATGGTTCATTTCTGCTTATAATAAACAACACTTAATACCTTGCAGTGTGCTGAAAAAAACCTTTCTGACGTTGTGAAGCAACTAGGTTTTGTAGATCGATGGTGAGAACGGCTGTTCATGTGATAACGGTGTTCGTTATTTGCTTCGGTACCATTCCTTTCTAGCGCTATTTTATTAAATCTATAAAATTACTTTTCATACATTCCTAAACATGTGGCTGCAATTTTCTAGCGAGACAATTATTTTACAACTGGTTTAGTACAGAACGCTGCTATAAGTACGGTAGTGCTGACGTTTAAGCAACCCACTGGAACTTCCGAAACATGGCAAGCAGCTGCCAGAAGTGTTATCGAAGAAGAATGCCACCCCAATGACACCGAATGTTTAAGGAGGATCAGCGCATGATGAAGTCATTCTGAGGCATGATGAAGGTATTTCCTTCATGAAAGTATTTGTAAACGTCATGTGACTACCTCCTGTGGGGTGCAACGAGGCAGTGGGCCGTGAGGGTGATTTCTGAATTTGTATCTCTGCCACCGTAAAATAGCTAGCAGAATACCCCAAAGATGCGGACACAGAAATACTCGGAGAAAAACGCATTGGAAAAGCAGATATCATGCATAGCCTGATTAACTGCAGCAAAACAGCGCCAAGAAAACGAAGTCAGCCAAACAATGAATGCTTTGAGTCCTGTTATAGTTTCCTGTTATAGCAGCGAAAATGGCAGTAGCTCCGGAGGCTCTTTCGTCGAAGTGGGCCGCCGCTCTGCGCAGCTCCAACCTCAAGACACAAGAGTGGACAGTCCAGCGGGCCCGGGAGGCGGCGACGAGGCAAGGCCTCGAAGTCCCCTCATGGGAGACCTGAGCCCGGGTCATTAAACTTCGCCGGATTTGAATAAAGTTGTTTCCATCCATCCATGCTTTGAGTCACTATAAAAGAAGACCAACCTGCCGTTGCCACTCCCCCACGCGCTAGCTGATACAACGGCTGCAACCACCGCATGCCAGACGCGCAGTGCTGGCGACACCTGGGGCGCAACACCAAGTTCAGGATTCGCTGCCGAACGTGTAGGCTGTTTCTATGCTTATAGGCCCAGAATGACTAGCGTTACCAGTTTTGAAAAATCTAGAGTGTTATATGCACGTTCATTTTGTTAAACGTAGGAACGCGTAAAAAAAATCACTTGTGCCACAGATCCCAAAAAAAGAGACATGGGAAGGTTCCGCTACTTGCGCGGCATGTTTTTTGCTCATTGCCGAACCGTGCCCACGAAAATTGACATGACCGCGAACAGTTAAAAGCAGCTCTGCGCTATCTCGCTCACGCATGTACCCGACGAAATTGGTTTAGACTTACGATCGCGAATTCAATTAACCCCACAAAACAACGCTTCTCCGAGTTCAGCTTCAAGTAGATGGAAATGTTGCTTTATGAACCGTATCGTGACAGCCCGTACTTTCATGTTGACATTCGTATGTTGGAGACAATTTCATTACAGACTGCTGCTTCTCGCATTCCTCTTACACATCCAAATCGAGGCCACTGCGTTGCAAGTTTACCCCTTCGTCTATGTATGAGCCCCTGAAGAACTCTTCGAGGAACAGATGCTGTAACCCGGCTTTTTTTTTTTTTTTACGGCTGTTGACGACATCGAACGCAAGCTGACGCGAACGAACACGGCGGAAACGCATGCTGCGCGCTGGGAAGGGATGCACACCGGGCCACGCCAGCCCTTCTGATGAAGGCGTAGCATGTGTAAAATTACTGGATAATTAAGCTACCGCGGTTCACCGCGCCCTTCTTAGGTGCGGCACGTTCTCTAGCATTGAATCATTAAGACGAGAAACCCAGTGACCACCGAACACACGCCAACCCCGGTGGAGTTAGACCAAGAAAACTTGGCTATAAAATTATCCAAAAGTAAAAACTTACCTTAGCAAGAATGTGCAAGAAGAACAAATATGAACTATCGCTTTCTTCGTCCACGGGAATGAAACCAGAATATGCTTCAAGTTCGTTACATGGTTTGGGCAAACACACTCGCGTTCTCTCCTTCATCAAATTTAGTTTAGTGATGGCCACCTGGTCACTTGTGGGGTACAAAATAGTATCCTCGAACGGTGCACTGTAATATGATCTTAATGTAAGCAATATTCAAGCAGCCTTTTAATATTCTGTTAATACTGAAGTGCCTATTCAATCACAAAGCATGAAGGTTGGTTACACTTTCAAGAATATGTGGCTCCTTGTACTACAGATATGCATTTGGATGCCAATAAGGGTCTACTGTGGTAACTATGAGAGTAGTGGCTGGAGCATTGACGTTTTATATACTTATTACCATTAAGACACTGAACTACCTCCGAGGCGTATTGTCATGTGCATTCAGTGCCGCCAACATTGTTTATTCTGTCTATGCCCCAGATAGGCGGCAAAATGGTTAGATACATAGAAAAATACAAACAATCATAGATAGACCCTTCTGAAGTACATTGATAGATAGCCCCCGGAAAGTGTAGAAAGTACCAAAAGAATGCTAACGCATTAAAAACGGAGGCATCACAAGTATAAGAAAACTGACAAACCAAACTATTGCTTAATATTATGCGATTTTTCACTAAACGTCCTGTGTGTCTTAGGAATACCAATGAGCCGGTATTGTATTGACATTGGTACTGGTTTATCTTTTTCTGGAGACCGCGTTTCACCGACCAACAAATGTTGAACATTCTCGATCGTTCTCTCCGATTCGATAGAATCGGCGAGAACGCGACGTAAATAGTGTTACAACCCTATGCGCGACGCGAATAGTGTCGTCCATTCGGAAAAGCACGTGATCGAGCATCAGCGACGACGTTTGAATCTTTGATGAGTCATGTATAAATGGCCGGCGCGCTTGACCCGTAGATCATAATTTGACAATCGCCGACTGTGCTCGCCACTGTCGTTGAGCTTTGAGTGACATTTGATTTGACACAGTATGCAAGGTTTATGTAGCGATTGATTTTTTATGACGTATTTTACAAGTGAATTTCTGGTACAGTAGAGAGAACATCAATTTCAGTCATGAAGGGAACCTTGAGAATTGAAATTGTCAAAACTAAGGGCATACGTAATTTCAGCCTAGGTACGTTGGTGACTGCTTCTGTGTCGCAGACAAGACGGACCTGAGTAGTTTCAATGATTGTCTAAACGACGTCGAACTTGTATATCGTCCAAATAACTGTTGGAGGGTAAGGCGGGTGCCTTCTTTCCTTGGGATCGCTGGTAACGCATTCTTCCGCCAGCTTCGCCTGCAGCTCCGGCTGCACTGAAGCGTGCTCCCGCCAGCACCGCCCATGGCCCGCCTTCCAGTCAAAGTGAAAATTGTCGCCAAAGCTAAGGAATACGCGCATAACAATCAAGAACACCCACAATAAGCATGAGCGGTTAAGCCAGCTGCGCTGAACAGCCAGCAGTCGTCACTGTCTCGCCGTCTCAGACTAGTTATCTCAGATGAAACTGTGACTAACATAGAGGAGGGAAAGGGAAATCTCTCTCGTTTTTTTCACGCAATAAAAGTTGTTTTATTTTAATATTGCATTATTTATAAAAACACTGCAACAGGTAGCACAAATGACGCATTGTAATTGATACGATTTTATCATTTATATATATTTTTTAACAGCCGGCCGTAACAAGGGCGTCGTCACATTCGAAAACGAAACTAACGGTTGCTTTCCGCCGGTTGAAGGAACTATAAAGCAGTTCCCTTCTTCCCATAGAGTTTCTAACTATAACACCTAGAGGGTAATCTGGCGCTACCGTCTATGGGAGTTTCTTAAAGGGCGCTGTGCCCTCATGGGAATGACGCGATATGTGTCTGCGAGGCTGGTGTTGGCTGGTGTTGAACGAGGCTTCGTCTAAAACGTGGATTTGGCTACACAAATAATGCGTTCTTAAAGTAAAATCTACATAAAAGGCTTTCATTCATCGATATTACATCTCACAATAAAGTTTACTCACCTTCACCTACAATGCAGGATCAAGCGAGGAAAAGCAAGAACAGACGACAAGTTGTTCCAAAGCGAGCTAGAATCTTGCCATCTATCCGCCAACTTTAGCGGCCAGCTGATACTTTTACGCTTCATAAGGTACACCCAATAATAGGTCCTAATAATGAAACAAAACATCCCTTTGTGTAATAATAAAGCTAAAAACAGACGGAACGCTACTAGCCGGGCGCTTCTTCAAAGCATCCTGGCTCTCCGAGAACGATGCCAATCCGAAGTCACAATATACTGGCATTCCCATGCATACCACAGAGCAGCAACGCAAGATTTCCCTCTAGGTAATATAGGGAGAAACTCTATGCTTCTCCCCAACTGCTTACTGTTTAGTTGAGGCTCGTCGGTAGCGGGTGGACAAACTCGACAGCTCCGCTCGGCCTAACCTTCGCTGGACAGGTTTAACATCGGCTTAAGCTTCATGTGCACGGCTTGAGAGGGCTGAAGTTCGGGCATTTGAAATTGAAAACATGCTTCAACTGATTTTGATCTCGAATAATTTTGTATACAAGTCGAGTATAAAGGGCCGCAAGCTTTTCAAGTTTAACATCTCCTCCATCTTTGATTAAATCGACTGTTAGTCCAGCTTATCCTGCCGCTTTTACCCGGGAAATGTCGTGCAAGGCCCTTATAACTTCATCGCCAGTCATAGAAGGAGCCTCTGTATCCTGTTCATCACTACTTCCAATGAAGTCTCTGTGTCTGCTCCGGGTGCTAAGCAAGTCAGTACAGAATTATTCGCTGATTTACTGTATAAATGAAATTGCAGATGACATTACTCTTAATGAGAGCAGCTTTGTGGGCAAGTTGGTAATCCATTACTTAAGCATTATTGCGCAACAAAAAGACACGGAGGGGAGAGAAAAACACATACCAAGTGCAAACTTTCAACTGAGTTGAAAGTTTGCGCTTGGTGTGTGTTCTTCTCTCACGTCCGTGTCTTTCTGTTGCGCAGTAATACTTAAGACATTACCCTACTTATCTTTCACTGCATACGTCTTGATCAGTCATGTGAGAAATTTCCTTCGCACTGATTCCATGCCGCGGCCATTTCTTACTGCTTCTTCAATCTTTCCGACATTATTCTTTCGAATATCGCTTACTTCTTGTTGATAAGATTTGACAGTTCAGCAAATCGTATCTGATCACTTGAGTTAGACACGTTCATGCTTTTACCTTTCTATACTGAGTCCTTTGTAACACGGGAGAGCTTACCTACTTGCTGCCTTGGTGGCTTACCTCCCAATTCAATTGTTCTCATGAAATTAGTCTCGTTAGGGTTCCATTCATTACCTCTAGGTTATATTCATCTTACTGTTCTAAAGCTGCATATGTATTGCAGCCCCCAGCTTGATTTCACCTGCTTTTACTGTGACTGCGTCTAGGTTGGCCTGTTTTCACTATTTTGCTCTTTCTTTCTTCAAATTAAGAAGAATCCTAGACATCACTAACCTATGAGGCTGCCATTTTCCCTGCCTAACGCTTCTGGATCCCACATTAGGTTCGGGTCTGCACAGAATATGAAATCTATTTCATTTCTGGTTTCCTAATTAGGGCTTTTTTAGGTCCACGTTCTGTTAGTGCGCTTCCGGAAGAAGGTATTCAATTATTCGGAGTCGATTCCGTTTCACCAATTCTACAACATCTCTCTTCTAGTGTGCCTAGCATCGATGCCGTAGTGGCCAAAAGCCTGTTGCCCAGCCTAATTTTCCCCACTTTTGCATTGAGGTCGCCCACGACTATAGTATACTGAGTTTGCAGCTTCATCTTTATTCAACGTCTTAATAAAGCTTTTGCTATGTCTTCACCATCGTGATTGGAGGTGGAAGCGTAGGCTTGCACAACCTTTATTCTACACCTCCTATTAAGCTTTATTAGGACGAATGCTACGCCCTCATTAATGCTGTAGAATTAATGAATTTTAGCTGCTATGTCCTTATGTATTAGAAATGCTACCCCGTATTCTATCTTGTTTGGAAGACCTCTTCTGGTCAGCACTAGCTTCACTCGGGAAAATTAGCTGTTAAACGTTGCCAGATTCAGTTTCCAGAAGTTGCCTGTCGGGATCCAAAGATTCTTGGCCACTTAGAAACACTTAGAAAGTCTGACCGCTGTCTTGGTCAGGCGCTCCACAGCCACTGGACACTGACGCCCAGGGGTTATTTGCAAGAGTCATGAATGAGGTAGTCACCAAATACTGAACCAGGGATGCCAATTCCTGTTCTGGTGAGAGAGTGTCATTGTCAGTGGGCCTTTCTAATTTGGTCACACCTGGACTACTAGAGCTCCACAGGCCCCAGACACTATTTCGGCGGCTGCAGGCGTCACACCATGCCTTAAAAATGTAGTGGGCTGGACGACGAATGAAACTTAGAACCTTGAGATTAAAAGCCCGGTATTCTACCTCTACTGCAAGCCATAACAATCTTAAATATAATAGCAGAAAATATAAAAAGAGGCTAGTTAATACAGTTTCCAAGGTTATGAATAGCTTTGGTTGGCGTATTATGAGATATATATTGAACAAATGTGGAGCTTACGGTGTTTCCAGGTAGAGGCAGGGGTCCGGGCTGTTATTGTCACCTTGGCATCTCCACTGAACAAGGGTGTTTAAAAGCAGCAAAGTAGCGGTTAGGATTTTACAGGCGCCCATGAATATGTGCGCACCAGTACGCAAACGCATTCAAAACTAATTCGCTCGTCATGCGGGAACGGACATACGACTGTGTTGGGTCAATGATCAAGCTTTACTTGAGCGTTGACAGACGCGACACTCGAGGGCTAGTTACGAGCTTTCACCTCAGGCTTTATTTTAAAACACTGTTATCAGTGAAAGGTCACTGCTTACGTACGTAAAGAAATAGCGTTTTAATCACCCCGCATGTTTCTTACGTTGTTGAATATCTGTAGATGACGTGCGCTATGGTGGCGTAAGCCATATGGCAAGTTTATTCGACACTCTCCATGAAGCACAGCTGCTCATGTACATTTAATGAACAAGATACACCACGAAAACTATCTACTGGGAGAAGAAAGCGTCGCATAAAAATTATTTAATGTTTACTTGGTGCTGCGTGGAATCGAACCCAGGTCACAGGTGTTACTCAAGCAAAGCATCCCAACGCTTTAGCCATCTGCGGCCCCAATGCGCGCGGTTAGCAACTGAACAATTCTCAGCGTTCTCACGCACCGGTGCGTCATACATCACGGAGGCCATGCGGGGACTTCATGACAATGCCGCCAGATGGCGCAGCGTGTCCAGCGAGAAGGGTGAGAGAGGAGCCCGGCCACTCTACACGCTTCGCCAAAGTTTTTAATTATCAAACTTGAGTTGTACACATCGCAACTATGTCTCGTTGCTTCCATTTTAATATCACCACTACAATCAGTATAAGAATCATCCTAACATATAATACATATCGTCGCCAATTACACACCCATCATAAGAAATATTGCCAAACGCACTCACGTCGCCAACCAGGGCCAAAAGATGGATGCGCAGCCAATTTTTTCTTCTTTGTCAACAGGTTGGCATACTCATTAGGCATTTCTCACTAGCCGTCGCAACCGTACAACATCACAAAACAATCCCGTACAATGCTGAAGTCATAAAGATTGCTCCTGTTGACAATGTTTATCGATACTCCGTTGGGTACGAGAACATCGATGTCCCTCACATTATCTTACAGAGGGTTGTACCCAAGCCTCCCACGGTTCGTAAGGAGCATCCGTATCGCCTTATTAGATAACAGCAGATGACTTCCAGAATTCCGAATTGGTCGCAATTTTGCGTTGTCATTTATTAGCAACCTCATTAAATGAAGTATTCCACCAATTAGAAGTTGTCTCACGTGAATGTTGGGAGCACAAATCTCAAATTTTGTACCAAATCATCCAAAGTATAGGAAAGTCGTAGATAGACATTGTGCTCCATGTTCTTCGCCATTCCTGCTGCAATGACGGGTATTAGAAAAAAGCCTAGTTACGCAGAGTCAGCCATAAACATCTGCTTCCTTTTCTAAAGAATTGACTACAAAAGGTCTCATGTACGACGTGTTATCCATGAAAGCTGCAGGCGTTTTCAAATTTAGCACCTTATTCCCCGAGAATAAAATCGGAGAGGTTCCTTCCTATCTGCTCACCCCATGGAGGGTCCGCTTTCACTGTGGTCTAAAATTAATGCAATACCTTCGCTTATGCATTTCGTTGCATAATGTAGAATCACGTGGAACGGTAAATGTTTTGTCAATAACAATTCTGATCGAATGCATACTCGTAAAAACTGAGCTAGGCTTCAGCGTTTGCAGGCGAAAAACTCTCACAGAGGTTCGGTCTGATTCTTTCCGAGGTAGACCTCAGAGAATGTTGAAGCACTGTTACTCTCGTGAGCTGTGATATTTGTTATTGGCGCTGGCTGTGTCTCCACTCAAATATCATGCAAAATATTATTGACTCTGTCAGATATTTTTTTTTGGCCACTCATGTAAACGCGACCTTAGTAGTCTACCGGTGCGCTAAATCACCAGAAGCAAAAGGTCGTGTTCGTGAGCGTACTTGAGAAATAATTAGTGCTCATCAGAAACTGCTGACATTTTCCTGGTAAAACAGCTTGCAGAGCTCACAGGAATGTCACCGTCCGCGCAGGTTTCCATTGCATACAAGCACATAGTTCTCGACAAATTGAAGTGGCTCTAGCGCGCAACACAGGATCGTATCGTCAACACTGCTAAATTTGTAATAAAAGTATGATGTGTTAGAATTGCAGGGTCGCCGTCTTTGCTTCTTCTTCCATCATTCCCTTCTTGTTTCCCGACTTTCTGTTAGCATTCGTCTGCCTTACGACAGAATTATTAGGTATAAGGAGGCATAAGGAGGCCATACGTATGTTGCGAGCATGTTTATAAGCAATAATATCAGACAGGCATGCCTCGAAAATTTATGTTCTGTAGAATTTAAGGAAGTTCACTGAAACCCAAAAGTTACGAGTTCTTTTCGGAGAAACGAGAAATAAATGTAACAAATTGAGCTATCCTAAAAGCAAAATTTACCCGTGGCGAGAGCCTAAAATAAAAGCATACATATGCGTCGGTTGACAACCTTTGTATTAGAATAGTACGAAGTGACAAATTGGCACAATTTGCAAGCAACGGGCAGGCAACGCGCCTTTAACGTCACGCTTTACACGAGTACATAATCTAATATCGACGCCACAGCAACTGCAGTTTGAGAATGCGAAGCAACAAACACCAAACGAACTGAACACTATTTATAAAAGTTTTCTGCTAACCACTAAGGCTACGGTTATCGTAATGCAAAGATGAAATACCACCACGCAGTATGATGGCACTGCGCACACTCAGTGAATGCAGCTGCAGAGCTTTGAGGCGGCCACACAAAGTTGGCCTAATGATAGTAATAATACCTTTAATCTCAGGATTTCATTTTTATGTATTTCACGCCCAGCCATTTGTCATATTTCACGTCACCATCCGTTTTTGTCAGCTTGTCAATGCCTTGCAAAATCTATCACGCAATGCTTCCTGTGCATTTGCATTATTTGCACTCGTGCGCGTGATGTCTGTACAGTCAACAAGTGGCTATTATGCGAAGAAATTCGCTAATGTAAAGAATAACGAGAGGAAAGTCACTGCAGCTAGTTGGGTCATGTGTTCTCGATTTCTATCCAGTGTGATCACCGAGACGTATTGGGCAAGACTGACAGGAGAAAAATCCGACTATTCGAGTTCTGCTATCTGCCTCAGGCAATATTAAAGAGTTCTGCATAGCCTGCAAAAAAAATCTAAGGACGAGGCAATCATACGTACTGACGGGCAGAAACATGTGCAATAAATATTACGCATGCATTGTTGTCGTGTTTGCTCGGAAGTGTTTGCGGGACGTACATTGCGGGACGTACATTGTATCTTAGGGCGCCGGGGCTGAGTCAGGGGCAAAATAATAAACAATGCTTTGGTATATTTATTACAAAACAATAAAAAAAACAGCTCACCATGCACCACCGGGAAGTGTCGCTGTCAGCTGTGATTTAAGGTTTTCCAAATGAAGTATTATCTAAAAAACGTGTTTCCCTCGTTGTTGTTCCTTTATTCTAGTGATAAATCTCTTTTGACTCCTTATTTTTGTAAAAGGTCTAAATGACCTTTTGTGGTAACTGAATATTGCCATCTCGCTTTGTGAGGTAAAACCTCAGCTAGAAGACATAAATGTTAGAAAACAACGGCACCGCCTCATCCTTCTAGGTAGCTAGAAAACACGAGCATGTGACATTTGCCACTGGCGTGTTTCTCACCTCTAACCTTGGCTGTAAGAAACTCAACAGCCTCTGGAAAGCAGGCTGACTAGTGAACTCATAGGAAACAGCGCTACAAAAAAAAAAAGAAAAAAAAAGGGAAAATGACCGAGAAGACACAAACACAGCGCTCAATAACAACCAACTAATATTGCGTATGGACGTCAATGCACAGGATGTGTTTTGAGACAACACATATTTCTTGTATTAGATTTTCATGATATTTGAAAGATGGATGTGCATGAAAATCTCACTGCCTCCAAATTTGCAATTTAGACATCTGGCCTCACGGCACTAATAAAAAAAGATAAATAATGATTTTTTTGGTTATTTGTCGCGTCATTATAGGCAAAGTATGTCCACCTCACCTAGGAAGTCGTCTGCAAAAACGCCACGTTGCTACGCTCATTCAAGTTTTATAAAAAATCAGTATGGGCTAAAAAAAAACTCCGTGTATACTGAAGTACAATCAGTACATTATAAGGACATGAGTTATAACCGCAGCAGTGCCATGTCACGTGCTGGATGGTTACATAATTTCATTGCGATGTAACGATAGAGAGTGGCCACTGGCACAGTCTTCAGCGCCTTTATGAATGATGAAAGTTTAAGAAACATTGCACGTTTGTGTTGTTCAACGTATTTATCTAAAACGGCGCACTCAGCAGGCATTGGCCTACAGCAACATCGCGATGGCCCCGACGTCATCGCGATCGCTCCAACGTCATAGCGATCGCCTCAACTCAAATCATGGGCACACATTCGAGACTCGTGCATTCCCTGATAAGCATCGGGCAGTTACGAACTGTTGGAATAAGTTGCACCATAACAAGTGCACAATAAAAGGCAAAGTTCAACACTGTCTTTCAGGGTGGGCCCTCTGAGAACTGTTAACCTATAAAAACTACAAGCGGCTTAGCTACAGAAAGAATTCTTATCATTTGCCAAGGGCATCAATGCATGACTGAATATTCTGAATTACTTTTGGCATTTAAAAGGAGTCGCTTCGTATTGGAGGAACAACCGAGATTAACTCACATCGAATATGCAGCGTTTTACCAGTGACAACAATAAGCTAGGAACGCTACGGAGGAAATCAGTAAACAGAAAGTGGCCTTTGAGAACGACTGCCTGAGAGCTGCCGAGTAACTGCCATTTTTACCTCCTTAGAGTGCCTTAGAATGCATTCTAAGCATGCCTTAGAGTGCATTTATTTTCTATAGAGCAATTATGTTACTCCAGTTTCTATAGGTTCCCGCAGTGTAACAAAAATTGTGCGCCACACCGACAAGCTTAAGATTATTTAGAGTTCATCTATAGGGCACATTGAACATGACGTATCAAAACTAACACAGTTCACTTGCTTTAAAAAGACGTTTCAGTGACGAACTAGCAAAAACGCAGGGAAATCGCAAGATCGTTCTTTTAAATTAACGAGCAGTTCTCCAATAATTGGCTGTTCTGCGAACATTTGCAATACAGTCACGTGGAATAACAAGCCGATTGGACATCCATTTAGAGAATGGTCCTTTGTTGTCAGGAATGACGAGGTCGTTATCTTACAAGACCGCACTGAATATTGTTGTTTCAGCAATGCGATAAGGGTACCCCGTTGCAGGTTGTGAAAAGAGAAATTGCATTCATCAGTTGCCTCCCTGATGATTTCGTCTTTTCCACTGCGTGAAAAAGTGCTAGTGGAGGCTGCAATACATATATAATGGTATTGTTACAGAGAAATCTTATTACTAGAACTTATTCAAAAAGACCGGAAATATTACATAGCCCCGCAGCTAACACCAATGCCAGCACGAGCACAGCGCGGGAGCGAAAACCATTGTCCTCGACTTCGTCGATGCGCAAAGAACCCTCACACAACCACCGGCGGCAAAAGCACCGTCCCGGTGCGTATATTACAGCGTGAAAGATAGTCGGCATTTGCCGTAGTTCTCCTTCAACCTTACCACTGAGCTGAGCTTCATGATATTGTTACGCGAACGAAGGATTGAGTACTGGAGACTATTTACAAAATATATTTACACAGGATAGCTGCAGCGCTGGCCAGTTCAGCCGACAGCTCGAGAGCCAAACGCAATTCGTCTTCTTCGTCTGGGCGCCCGCGCGCATCGTCCATAAGAAACACGCAGTATGCATGTATCATTATCCCCGGCGGCAGAAGCACCGTCCCGGTGCATCTAAATGTCAGACGGTACAGGAGGGTAATATGGTTTTAGGCGTGCGACATGCACAACGTCAGTGGAAGTCGGGGCAGATGGGGCACTGGTACTGACTGGGGCGATTTCATACGTAACTGGAGTCACGGCACGCAGCACTCGATATGGGCCTGTGTACCGAGACAGGAGTTTTTCAGACAGGCCAACGTGACGAGTCGGTGACCACAGGAGTACCAGAGATCCAGGCGAAAAGTGAACGTCTCTGTGATGTCGATCGTACAAACGCCGCTGGTTAGCTTGGGAGGTCAGGAGGCGAGCGCGGGCAATTTCGCGAGCTTGGGCAGCCCTGGTGATGGCGTCAAGTGCATATTCGCTGGTCTCTGCTGAGGCGGTTGGAAGGGATGTGTCCAGTGGCAATGTGGGTTCTCGGCCAAACAACAGAAAGAACGGGGAATAGCCGGCAGTGTCGTGGCGCGAAGAGTTATACGCAAATGTGACATACGGTAGGACGAGGTCCCAATCAGTATGGTCAGACGAGACATACTTTGCAAGCATGTCTGTCAGGGTTCGATTGAGACGCTCCGTGAGACCATTGGTCTGTGGATGGTAAGACGTAATCAGCTTGTGCCTGGTTGAGCAGGACTGCAGTATGTCGGCGATGACTTTTGAAAGGAAGGTCCGACCACGGTCAGTGAGTAGTTGGTGTGGAGCTCCATGCTGCAGAATCACGTCGCGTAAAAGAAAATCGGCGACATCTGTGGCACAGCTTGTTGGAAGCGCTCTGGTGATGGCGTAGCGCGTGGCGTAATCTGTCGCCACAGCGACCCACTTGTTGCCAGACGTTGATAGAGGGAAAGGGCCAAGTAAGTCCAAGCCAACGCGAAAGAACGGCTCCAAAGGAATGTCGAGCGGTTGAAGGCACCCGGCAGGGAGCGTCGATGGTGTTTTCCGCCGCTGGCATTTATCACACGCCGCAACGTATTTCCGTACGGAGCGGGCGAGGCCTGGCCAAAAGAAGCGTCGGCGAATCCGGTCGTAGGTGCGGGAGACGCCGAGGTGACCTGCCGTTGGAAAGTCATGAAGTTCTTGGAGAACAGCTGACCGGAGGTGCCGAGGAATGACGAGGAGTAGGGCAGGACCGTCGGGGCGGACGTTGTGGCGGTATAATACACCATCCCGGAGAACAAACAAATGAAGGGACGAATCAGAAGGCGAAGATTCCAAACGATCAATGATGGCGCGCAAGGAGGCATCACGGCGTTGCTCGTCGGCGACTTGTGGCAGCCGAGAAACCGAGAAAACGCAAGCGTCGGCATCGGTGTCAGGGTCGGCGGGTGGTTCGTCCACTGGATAGCGTGATAAGCAGTCTGCGTCTTGATGTAGGCGGCCCGACTTGTAGACTACCGCATAGGAAAATTCTTGTAGCCGCAGAGCCCAGCGACCAAGCCGGCCGGTAGGATCCTTGAGTGAGGAAAGCCAGCAGAGCGCGTGGTGGTCCGTGATTACAGAGAAATGCGTGCCATACAAGTACGGGCGGAATTTAGAAACCGCCCAGACGAGGGCCAGGCATTCACGCTCTGTAATCGAATAGTTGCGCTCCGCTGCTGTGAGGAGGCGGCTAGCGTAGGCGATAACACGATCGCGTCCCTGTTGGCGTTGGGCTAAGACGGCTCCGATACCGTGACCACTGGCATCGGTACGGACCTCTGTAGGGCAGGACGGGTCAAAGTGGGCCAGAATAGGCGGCGTGGTGAGAATGTTGGTCAGGTGGGAAAACGCGGCAGTTTGAGCGGGACCCCAGGTAAACGGCACGTCCTTCTTCAGAAGATCCGTAAGTGGTCGGGCAATCGCTGCGAAGTCTTTAATGAACCGTCGGAAGTAGGAGCAGAGTCCTACAAAACTTCGGACGTCTTTGACAGACTGAGGTACAGGAAAAGACGTGACAGCACGAATTTTCTCCGGGTCTGGTTGAATACCGGAAGCGTCGACGAGGTGGCCCAGCACTGTAATCTGCCGACGACCAAAGTGACACTTCGAGGAATTTAGTTGGAGCCCAGCCTCGCGAAAGACTTGAAGAACAGCTGATAAGCGCTCGAGGTGTGTCTCAAACGTAGGTGAAAATACGAGAACGTCGTCGAGGTAGCAAAGGCATGTTGTCCATTTGAACCCTTGAAGCAAAGAGTCCATCATACGCTCGAATGTGGCTGGGGCGTTGCACAGACCGAATGGCATAACTTTGAATTGATAAAGACCATCAGGGGTGACAAATGCGGTCTTCTCTCGGTCCCTTTCATCCACAGAAATTTGCCAATAACCAGACCGAAGGTCTATTGATGAGAAGTAGTTGGCACCGTGGAGACAATCGAGGGCGTCGTCAATGCGAGGCAAGGGATAGACGTCTTTTTTAGTAATTCGGTTTAGATGACGATAATCTACGCAGAAGCGCCACGTGCCATCTTTCTTTTTAACAAGCACAACGGGCGACGCCCAAGGGCTCGACGAGGGTTCAACAATGCCTTTGGCAAGCATCTTGTGCACTTCATCTTGGATAACCTTACGCTCTGAAAGAGAAACGCGATATGGCCGGCGATGAATAGGACTGGCATCACCAGTATTTATGTGGTGCTTAACATTTGAAGTCTGGCCCAACTGTCGATTGTTGAGGTCGAAGATGTCGTGGTACGAAACCAAAAGGCGACACAGAGCTGCTGCTTGTTCAGGCAATAGGTCCGCAGCAATCATGGGACTAAAGGTTTCGTCACGGCAAATAGCATCCTGTGGACATGGTGAAGACTCGGAGCAGCCGTCGACGGAAAACGCCGTGACGTGGTCATCTCCTATAGCGCGCAGCGTTGCAACCGATATGCCTTGGGGTAGAACTTGCTTTGTTAGTCCAAAATTGACGACGGGAAGGCATGTCCGGTTATCGGCGACGGTTACGACGGAGTGGGGCACAGTGATATCGCGCATCAAAAGGACATCAGGAACAGGAGTAGCGACGTAATCACCATCGGGCAGAGGGAAAGATGATAGCAATGCGACGAAAGTCAAGGTTTTAGGCGGCAGGCGGACGAAGGCGGTCGGACTAAAGTTGTTCGGCAGTTCAGCACGAATATGCGCGAGTAGAGGAAGTTCGAGGCAAAGGGTACCGGTAGAACAGTCGATCAAAGCTGAATGCGCCGTAAGGAAGTCTAGTCCGAAGATTAGGTCATGGGGACAATTGATCAGCACTGTAAAAAGAACGGGAATGTGGCGGTCGGCGATACTGATCCGGGAAGTACACATTCCAGTGACGGCAACAGCGCTGCCATCGGCGACGCGTACGGCTCGTGTAGTAGCAGGCGTGAGAACTTTTTTCAATCGACGACGGAGGTTATTACTCATGATGGACACCTGGGCTCCAGTATCTATTAACGCCGTCAAAGGGACACCGTCGACGTGGACATCAAGTAAGTTCTGGTTCGTTGGGAGCGTCAATGGGGGATTTTGACACGACGAAGATAATGCAGCGCTACCCCCAGGAGCTGCATGGTCTAGTTTTCCGTCCGGGAAGACCCATAATTGGTCGGCGACGAATAGCGGCGTGGCTGGGGCGACGGGGACCGACGGCGCAGAGGTGACGGTGAGCGAGCGGGACGACTGTCATCGATGGATACGTCAGAGGTAGAAGGCATACGGCGAGGCGAGTAGCGGCGAGGGTCGGCATAAGGGCGCGGAGACGGGGAGAAGTAGCTCGAATACGGCGAGATCCAGGAGGTGCGGCAGTGGCGAGCGACGTGGCCAATGCGGTGACAACGGAAGCAAATGGGCTTGTCATCCGGAGTTCTCCACTCTGTAGGGTTGCGGTATCTGGGAGGGGAATACAGATTGGTGCTAGGCGCAGCTGTCGGCACCAGTCGGGCGTCAGGTCGCGAGACGGAGCAGGCAGCAGGAAAACCGAGGTTGGCAAATTCTTGCCGCACAACTTCCTGAATGAGGGAGATCGCCGGGGCTGGTTGGTCAAAGGTGGGGTCAACTGGGCGTGGATGGAACGGGGCAGGACTTACAGCCTCGAGCTCGCGGCGAACAATACGTGTGACGGTCTCATTGGACGGGGGTGAAGCGGTAATGGCGACGCAGGAGGACGTCGCAGCCGTGTTAGGGAGCCGGGAGAACTGCGGAAGGACGCGGCGGCTTTTGGCGAGCTCAAAGCGGCGGCATTCCTTGATAATGACGTCGATGGTGGACACATTGTTGAATATCAACAAGTTGAACGCATCGTCCGCGATCCCTTTGAGAACGTGGCCTACCTTGTCAACTTCGACCATGTTCGCGTCGACTTTTCGGCAAAGAGCGAGCACGTCCTGTATGTACGAGACATACGATTCAGTAGAAGACTGCACTCGAGTAGCAAGCTCTTTCTTTGCAGCCAGCTGCCGACCGGTCGGATTTCCAAAAAGGTCGCGGAGCTTCTCCTTGAAAGCATCCCAGCTAGAGATCTCCTCCTCGTGTGTCCGGAACCAGACACGAGGTGTTCCGTCCAAGTAGAAGAGGACGTTCGCGAGCATTATGGTAGGGTCCCAGTGGTTGTTGCGGCAAACAAGCTCATACATGCCGAGCCAGTCATCAACGTCGACATTATCTTGACCGGAGAATATGCCAGGATCGCGGGGAGTGGCAACCGTGACGTACGTTGTGGTTGGAGTCGGAGTAGTAGGAGCAGACGAGGTCTCGTCAGTGGGAGCCATGGTGGAAAGCTGGACGGTGCGGCCGCTGCGGAGCTCCGTGGCGAGGACGGGGAACGGCACGCTCCACCAAAATGTTACGCGAACGAAGGATTGAGTACTGGAGACTATTTACAAAATATATTTACACAGGATAGCTGCAGCGCTGGCCAGTTCAGCCGACAGCTCGAGAGCCAAACGCAATTCGTCTTCTTCGTCTGGGCGCCCGCGCGCATCGTCCATAAGAAACACGCAATATGCATGTATCAATATCAACGGCCTCAGCAGTTCGAGCACATTATCCATCTGTGCATTGTCGGTGCTAACGCAGTTTGGTGCGGTTCGTGTGGTCGCCTTGCTCGGATATTCCCTGAACAAAGATATATTTCGGTATCTTGAGACAAAAGTTTAGTATTCGCTGGAAGCGTTGCGAGAAAGAAAGGAAAATTATTCTTTGGCGACTGCTTTAAAGAAGCACCTGACTGGGCGATTTTATGGCCCGCTTGCTGACATGAAAGCCATGTATATTGAACTAGACCACACAAACAGGGACACACTTATGCCATCCGTTAATTTCGTACAAGACCATTCAGCGCACAATCGGTTACTCGCCCTTTCAGCTCGTTTATGGTCGTTAGCCTACTTCTTTTCTCGACGCTCCTTTCTTCTCTGTCTCAATCCTTTTGCGAGGAATAGCTTTCAACCACGCCCACTAACGCCAGCGTGCCCGCATAAAGACAGAAACCAGACAACAGGGCCACGAGAATTTTACGACACATCCCAGCGCGTTGTATTCTTCCATCATTCACTTTATTTAGCATTTTGTCTCGTGATACAGATTAAACAGAAAGCAAACGTTAAGACAAGCACTAAATGCTACTGAGTAGCAGTTTGACTAGGAGCTCACCCCGAGGTGACCACGTGTTACTCTAGATCACTGCTCGCACTTCTGGCTTGCGACAAGTTCCAACGCTGGTTCATGGGTCTGTACATAGTCCTGCAGCAGACTGATTTTGCCAATCACCGCGTGACTCATCTGGTCGCCCCAATCGATCACCGTTGCCGTGGTAGCGAGGCCTTCCACGTTTCCCGAAGGAAGCCGAACACGCCGGGTTCCGCGTCGCCTTAAGCCGCGGATAAGATGGTCGCTCTCACGTGCGGGGGAAACTAGGGTCGGCATTTATTAGGCACTACCTCCTCATCTGTACATCGTCACCATCTTAAGTTTGTCTTTCCGCTTTGCCGCCTCTGTGCGCTGATCATCATCATGTGCTGCGCCAGGTCTAGACCGAGATCTCGGGCTACTTAATAAAAGTTGTTGTGACTTCTACATTATCCAACTAATACAATCGTGTGAATCCTAATATGTACGTCTGCAGCACGATAAAGTATTTCTTAGAATGACTGTATTTAGGATGGCTAGATTTTAGAAGAAATGCAGAGTTTTCGCTCGAGCATACTCACACTGTAGGCTTGCAACCGTGCACCTGCACAAAGTTACCTTGCATGTCAGCTGACTTTAACACTTACTGTGACTGCTGGAGCTTTACAACAAAGCAGCTTATCGCTTCCATGAATGCTACCTAACGATTTTGCTTACTGTCATTCGTTTCTAACTATACGTGTTTTTGCATAGAACAATTCCGGCAATGCTGTTTTGTCACCTAAGGACGTGATTATTTTCAATAATAGTCTAGCGTGGAAACATTTGAAAATGGCTTCTCACAGAATGTCTACATACGCTGCCGTCCACATACAGCCGAAACATACACTACGCAAGCTCTTGCAAAGCCTTTCGTTTAAGCTCACAGTAAGAGATTAAATGTGAAAATGGTATCCCTCAGGAGACTTTACTGCCTAAACTATTTGTTAAATATGTTTCTCCATCCTTCGTTGCACGCATGGTATGAGGTAACAATCGTTCGCGCTGTCTCAGTACTGTTTTAACCAGGGCGTAGCATGCACATACCTAAGGGCAATCAGCAGACACTCAAGAAAGCCTCGATTGCGCCGATGCGAGTCATTAGGGCTAATCACATTACTTCACGTGAAACTTGCTATATGAGTAAGCGCGGCTCACCACTTTTTCAAGCGAAGCTTGTATACGCTAGCATGCGCCGGCGATGTAACGCTAAAAAAAGCCAGCTGCTCTCAGAGCTGCACAGGTGGCTTGTGCTAGGCACGCGCTCGTGCCACTGATCCCGCGTTCGTCATTGTCTGCTTCCGCAGCTGACTGCGTTGCCGCTAATCATTCCAGCGTGAATTTCACTTCTTTGCTGTCGTCGTAGCGGGGAGGCCGCGGTTACGGCGGTAAGAGCCACTCATTGTCTTACGTAACGGACTGATTTAATTTTGAAGAAATGTCATGGAAATCCATCCAGAATGAACGCGCTCGGGAAAGGGCGCTTCGTCAACGTTCCGATTCTAGCGCGAGGGCTTCCGAAGCCGAGGCGAAACGTCAGCGAAGAGCCGCGGACCCCGAGTTCAGGGAGCGCGATGTTGAAGCCAAACGTCAGTGAAGAGCCGCCGACCCCAAATTGCGGGAGCGCGATGTTGAGGCCAAACGTCAGCGTCGTCTAGCCCTCCACGAACCCGACAACGGTGGTGCACGTCTCGGCAACGCTAACGTCAACTTCCCCGGTGCGACGGCCAGGTTTCAATGCGAGTTTCTCAACCGGAACCTCCGAGCCAGCTGCAGTGCGTGTGACCGGTTGTGATTCGAGCACAACGGGGTACTCGTCTGTGCAATTCGTTTGGAAGAACACCGAAGAAACACACTACAAGCTTCGCTTACCACCATCTCCTCGACAGGGGTGGGGCTAATGATTTTTTTAGATATATATGATTTCACAATCAGAATAAAAAAACAACAACATTGAGATAATAATCACACAGTGTGAATCATTTCTGCATTCATTGTTCAGTAAAACTGAAACCAGCTCTAAAACGTCGACTGTTCTGATGTTTAATCGTTTGCTATTCATAATCGTCGTTACTCTTCATAATGTGCACGTATCTTTTCATTTTAGCTCAGCATCTTCAACCGTGCACTTGTGGACACTAAGCAGTCAACTGGAACATTGCGGAGGTCATAACTATTACCATGTTGGGCCACTAACTAAGTTTTAGTAGAATTGCTGAGCCACTCACCTATGGTTGGGTTATGCACAGTGTGCAGTGCTTTTGGTATCAACGTAGGAAGACCCATGATTGCAATTGATTGTATCGCATTTTAATGCTGTTAATAGATCAACTTAGGAAGACTCATGATTGCAATTGGTTGTATCACTTTTTATTGCTGTTAGAAGGGCGGCTTAAATCAGGATGCCGGTTGAAAACGGGTGCAGCTTCATCGCCACGTGTGCAAGAATTTTAACACTGCCAGGGGAAAGCAGGCAAGCAGCACAGCATGCTCGCCTAGGTTTTGTGGGGTTAACTTGTTACCTTTATTGCGCTGATGACATTTGCGAACGCTCACGCAGTTTTGAGTGATTTTCTATTGTGGAAAACGAAAACACCTTTCTGTTTATGCGATGACACTTCCGAAAGTTGTTGCAATGAATGGTGGAATTCATATATCGACGTAAAGGCTAGCTCAAGCAAATACACGTTTGTTGACATTTGGGTAGGCTGTATTTATGCTGGCTGCGCGATATGAGGTGCGCAGTTTCTGGCAGTCACCTAACATTGGGGCCACCATAGCATAATTTACATTTCTTGGACGCTAGAACCATAGCTAAAAGTTAGTGGGCAAGTTAAATACAGCGCATTCAGCTAGGAGTATGTTCAAATGATACAGTAAACAAATTGCGTGCTTATTTGGCAGCCGTGTATGTTTTGGTGAAGAAAATTATTTGTTGCATTGAGATAAATATATTTAAAGACTTGCTACGAAGAGTGTTATGAGCACGAGGAAGGCACGGCCGCGAGTACAGATTTTATATAAAGTATGAACAGTTCTCGAAAAGCAGTGAACGGGCATGAACATTTTAATGTGGCTTTCTGTATAGAGACGTGGAAAACTAATCGTGGCTAAATGTCGGGAAAACAAATTACTCTCTATTTAAACTAACAAACATGTCACCCTGAGCAAAGTGCATCGTACAGGCACACGTAGTCCGCTTCAAGGGACACTAAATGAAAAAATAATTTCAGCTGTTTTAGTAAATTACCCTTTCACAATACTAAAAAAGGCACTCTTAACACGAGAAGCAGATGAGAAAGCCAGAAAAGGCACACAAATGAAAGACAGGTGGCAACTCTGGCCTCAAGTTCCCGCACGAGCTCGCTGTCATCTGCTCAGACCTAGTTCAATTTTATCAGCAAAGATGGAATACACTGTATTCTACACGAATCGAATACTGAGCTTACCAAGTTTAAAGAACTTTTACTCAGCCAGAATGACCCAAATACAAAAAAAAAAAAGAAACGAGAAAGTAATTCTGAATCTATTACGTCACACTGACTTACCGGCGCCGGTGACTTACCGACCCATGGACTTCCACTGCTCTGCGCAACGAAGACACGTGTAACCTTTCCGAGATAGCGGTCTCAATGGGACAATTTATTTAGCTTGTACACTGCGTGCTGTAGTGTTTTATGTGCGCTCGAAGTCGGTGACGTGGCCACTGTGCCTATCGTTTCATTTCTTACTGTCCCAACGACAGGAAAAATAAATCGCTGTTTCGCCCGACAGGCGAAGCATTGAGTGCGATAGCAAATTAGTAGACAGCTATACAAAGAAAGGGTAGTAGTTTTATCTGCCGCATAAACTTGTAAACATTCGCTTACTAAGTTAACAAACATGGTGCCACGCGCGCACAAGCAAAAATTAACACGTCCCACTCGATAACCGCCCACACTCGCTGTCAAAACACTGGAGTGAAGAAACGGGGCAGCATCTGCGAGCAAATTGACCTTCGCGCTACCTCTCGCTTCAACGCGAACTGAGCGGCGAGGGCAAAGTAAACGCGAAACTATCAGCACTTGGCGCACTCTGTCCCCATGACAGACCGCTTTCAAGGTACAGGGCCCGCGCGGCGGCGCGTGGCCGCGCAATACGCAGCCACCGCCGGAGTACAATAGGTGAGGCGTAAACTCGTAAAGGCTCATGGGAAACTTCGTCTGCTCGGCGCTTCCGGTTCAACCACTGACGGTTCCGGCGCGCGATTTTCCGTTCGCGGGGCTGGTCGCGCTTGCTCTCGGTGCACTTTCATCACAAGGTATCGCCCACGCTGCAAATGTCTGGAGCCTGTGACGGTCGCATCGATGACTGATCATTATATATGAGCATAGGAAGTCATTTAAATCGTTTTTTATTCTAGCCGAATCGACCGAACACGTCAATTAGGTTTGCGTGCTGTCGCAGTCGCGGGCTTACTTGAATGACGAGTCGCGCTTTTTTGTTCTCAAGTGAATTCTGTTTGGATCAACGATGTGAGTCATCTTGTAACATTTCAATCGTGAATATCAGATTTGTGCTAGAGCCCGTCGTATACACTAACGTGTTTGCCTTTCGTAGTGCTTGATAAATCGCGTTCAGCAAGCGCGCACAGCTAAGAACCTTGGCTTTCCTTTAAAAAAAGTACCTTCCACACGTTTAGCTTTTCGAACTCTTATACCACTGATAACGTAGATGCTTGGACAAGTTGGTATGACATACTAGGCATTTTATATCACTTTACAGCGAACCTTTAGAGGTTTTGGGACGTTTATCATGCATGTGTTGTTTTCTAAAATAACTTGCTGTCCACGTTACTGATAATATTTCATCGAACATGCTTAATAACCAAACGCTAACCACGCGCTCGGCATGGTTTAACGATGTTTTAATGTAAGTATCTCTTTCTGCAACTTCACCAAAACATTTGTTATAAAAGTCTAGAGAAATTTATAACACATTTTAACGCGATTAAAGCTGCAGGCTTTGATCACAAGGGCGATCAAATCGCCCTTGTGTTTCGAACACTTTGTGATAGTTATGTAAGATATGGAACGTGAGGTATGCTAGAAGTGTTCGTCGACTGCAGTTGACTTCTCCGCACGCTTGAGTCTGTCTTAATATGCTTTCGACGTCTCTTTATACGTAACATTGCAGCCTTAATTTGTGATCGTTAGGCTAATGTTTCTCGTCTTGTGCACATTTCACAAAATATACGAGAAAAATTACAGTCTAAGCCTTTTAAATGCTCCCAGTACACCTTCTCATCTTGCATCTAGCACTAAATTCAGGTCGCTATACTCTGCAAGGTGTTGTTCCGAGAAATTCGTGCCAAGAAAAAGCTTGGATTGGAACCACCTGCCCACCTGTAACGCGTCCACTACTCAACCATCAGGCCCGTAGCCAGGGGGGTGGCTGATGGGGCTTCAGCCCCCCCCCCCCCCCCCCCCCCGAAATTTTTTCCCGGCGCCCACCAAAACAACCACCGGCGCCGGGAATCATTAGGGATTTTGTCTACAATGTCTATTTCACGCTCGAAAAGACATTTCGGCACGAACATTGAGAAATCGGGATGGATTTCGTGGCAACGCTTCTGCGCTTGGAGTCACATAACGCAAGGAGCCCCATCCGAGCACAAAGTTTCAAGGGCTTTTCGAAAGCGAGCGGGCGCGTCGCGGCATCTCGCAGCGGCCGTGGAATCTACGGAGCGCATGGATTTCAATTCCCAACTTTGTGGGTATAAAATTCTCATAAACTTTTGACGCGAAAAGTGCACTGACATTTCCAAAGCCGTGCTTCAGATTTTCAATTGTGGAACTTTACGGGTTTAGTGTTCTTTTAAACTTGGGTCAACATGCGCAGACTGGAGCCCTCGTATTCACGCCGTTCCATAGATGGAAGCACGCGCTCGCAATCTTCTATATACGAAAATACTAAACATCACCGTGACTGTCAGCTGGCAGCCGATAAATTTCTTCTGTAGCGAAGCAGAGGCCATCCCTGTGTATGTGCCGACTGAAGAGGAAGACGAAGTATCGTGCCGTGATCGCGAGTGAGCCCCGTGCCCTTGCAGTGCCTACTTTTACGTAGCGTTCTTGCAACGTTATCGACAATAAACCTCGTCGCATTGAGCGGTAGCGACGTAGGGTGATTGGGAAAGTCGGTATAGGGCAGCGGCACACTCATAGAATTGGGTGGGGAGGTTGTAGGTGCTGCAGGAAGCGCTTCCGATATCTGATTCCGGATGGCTTGCTGTAGCGTTGGACTCAAAGCTGCCGAAGGTGCGTCTCCATGAGGCAGCAGCGATAGCTGCCTGGCCACCTCTTCACGAATAAAAGCTTTTATATGTTGCGATAGGGTCGAGTTGGGCAGAAGGTCCGCAGAAATAGCAATGCTCGAGACCGAATCGGCATGCTGAATGTTCTGGCGGCGCAGCTCTTCAAAGCTCTGACATAGGTTAGTAAGGATGGATACGCTCGTTGGGCTTTTGGCCAGGAGCATCTGGAATGCGCCGTCCTCTATGCCCTTGAGGATATGCTTGATCTTGTCATACTCTGACATGGTGGGATTTACCCGCTTGCACAAATCGAGAACATCCTCGATGTAGCTGCATGGTGAATGTCTCTCCAGGCTGCTGTGCGCGCGGGCGCAGACGCTGTTCAGCGCGTAGCTTACGCACAGCGGGGCGATCAAACACTTCGGCAAAAAGGGTCTTAAATGATGATCAGCTTGAAAAGTCTGATTCGTGGTTGAAGAACCACAGTTTGGCTACGTCGGCGAGGTAGAAAGACACGTGGGACAGCTTCGACTGGTCGTACCATTTGTTATGGGCGCTTACACCTTCGTACGATGAGAGCCAGTCTTCCACGTCGTGTTCGGCGGTCCCACTGAAAATGGGTGGGTCGCGATGAAGAGGGACGCCGGTGCAGACGACAGTGGCAGCCGGTGGTGCAGGCAACGAAGTGGCTGGACCAGGCATAGTGCCGGGCGACAGTGTTGGGGTTGGCAGGGTTGGAGTGCGGAGCTCCAGGACGAGGCGAAGGATCTCAGCAACCTCCACCAAATGCGACGAGGTTTATTGTCGTCGATAACGTTGCAACAACGCTACGTAAAGGTAGGCACTGCAAGGGCTTTTTGTAGCACGGGACTCACTCGCGATCACGGCACGATACTTCGTCTTCCTCTTCAGTCGGCACATACACAGGGGCGGCCCTCTGCTTCATTACACTCCAAACATTTTCAGGAAGCGTACCCAATGTGATCGATCAGCTGGACCAGGGCAGGCAAAGTAAAATAAGAGAAAACAGAAGAAATTTAGCTGCCGATTATTGAGACAGTTCTTTTTTGCGGGCGACAAAGTCTGGCTCTTCGTGGCCATAGGGACAGTAGTCCTATGGATTAAAGCAAAGCCCCGGCTGGAAATACTGGTATTTTCAAAGCGCTTCTTCGCATGCGCGAGCTGATTGTGGAGATACATATCTGAAGAACCATTTGGAAAGTTGCCCCAGTAATGCCTCGTATTTAAGCCCAGATGTACAAAACCACATTCTAGAAATTTTTGGTGAAATTATCAAAGAAAGTCTAGATGCAAAAGTAAACGCTGCAGCTACTTCTCCGTACTTGCTGACGAAACGACGTATATTGCTGGAATCGAACAGCTTACTATTTGTGCAAGGTACCTAAACAAGGATGCAAATGACATCGAAGAAGTGTATTTAGGTTTTAGCACCGGAATAGATGCCCTCTCTCATTGCGACTGGAGGTTCTATGTAAATGTGTACAAACTGCTGAAGATTCTAGTCACCCTTCTGGTGACGTCCACTGCCATCGCAGAACAAATATTTTAAAACATGAGATTACTAAAAAACTACTTGCACTCTGCAATGTCTGAGAAACGCATAGGTTAGGCTGGATCTTTTATACGCCCACAGAGACATTGGCATCAACGTGTCCGAAGTCATTGACCGCTTCGCTAAACTTCCCCGCCGAGTGAAGTTTGTCCTTTAGACAGCGAAGCAGCACAGGTCAATTCAAGTAAAAAGCTCTGTGTCTTCAGAACTCGTAATTATGAAGACGTATGACTGTTCATTAGCTTTTAAAACTGTCGAAATTTTCACCATTTATTGTAACAGTTAGCGTCATGATCAAAATTATCATGCGAATACGAAAATTACGAGGACATCAATAACCAATTTTGACCGACCTTGCTCATTGAAAGCCCGGCCCACGCAGCGTTTCGCAACAAACACACTCGGATATTGGGTAGTTCAACTTGCCGCATCATCTGTGGCTTTCGTTTGTCCTTTTCTTTCCTTTTTGGCTACCTGCTTTTACTTCTTTTTTGAAGCAAAGCAATAGCCTTCTTTGATTTTATGTGCATAATAATGGTTGCCGCTGTGCAGCCAGCTAAAATGCACATTTTCGTACTGATTTCTGCACCTTCCTCTATTATTCTGCCCATATGGTGCTGGCGCGACTGCAGCATGGCCCAAGTACATATCACGATTTCTGCGATCATAGCATTGTTCTTTCCTGGATCGTCTGTCTTTCTATGCGTAAAGTTTACTATCTGTGACTGAGCAACATGTTTATTTGTCTTGTTTGACGCATTATATACAGTGATGTTTGCTTAGATACGTAGATTTATTGGATACTTATACGTACATTTAAATATCTTGTTGCGAGGTCTTGTGTATACAAGCAGTGAACTTTGTTTCCAGCGACACTTTTTTGCCCTTTGTCAAGTTGTATCTTCGCATGTGTATATTCCATTCTATCTTCGCATTTCTAATGTATATGTTTGCAGAACTTCTTTTTATATGTACTGACTGTTGCGACTATAATTTTGGTGCAATTACTCACAACACACGACTGGTAACAGCTGCTCCTGCGCAATCCATTACAACGAAGGACAGCGTCATTGATGTTTTTCCCTGGCCGTTGCATATGTACGAAAATGTAAACAAGGTTCGTGAATGACATAGATTCATCAAAATATTTGTCCTCAATTTGCTAATTTCATGGCCTTTACGTTTTTCATATCAGCTGCATGCACTGCGTTGCTGCTTTTGAACTGATATAGTTCTAAAGTTCGCGCGATATTTTCTGTACTTATTAAATAGACAAAAAGTGCGGTAGCATTGATATCAGTTATTTCTGCCACAATTTTGGGGACATACGAATATATTTTAATGAAAAAATACATACTTTACTATATTAACAGTGCGTAGCATTCAATAATTCGTTTGCAGCATCTAATATACAATGACATTGGCAATGCAGTTATTATTCATGTATTTGATCTCTCGACAAATTCAATAAGGAGGAGGCCGCGCTGCAACCTGAGCCCCCCCCCGAACAAAATTTCTGGCTATGCCACTGTCAACCATGCATGCTTGATCAAATCAGCCTAGTGTAATTGAGATGTAATAAGTAAATGAAATCATATCCCTATTACACTACTGTGCAGATGGAAGCCAGCGAAGCTGTGGTGGGTTCTGTCGGTGGCACGAACAGAATTCACTTGAGAACAAGAAAGCGCGATTCGTCATTCAAGATAAACCCGCGACTAGCTGTGACAGCACATATACCTAATTCACGTGTTCGGTCGATTCGGCTAGAAAAAAAATTATTGTAAATGACTGCCTATGCTCAGATACAATGGTCAGTCATCGATGCGACCCTCACGGGCTCTAGATATTCGCAGCGTGGGCGATAGCTTGTGATGAAAGTATACAGAGAGCAAGCGCGACCGGCCCCGCGAACGGAGAACCGTGTGCCGCAACCGTCAGCGGTTGAACCGGAAGCGCCGAGCAGACGACGTTTCCCATGAGCCTTTACGAGTTTACGCCTGGCCTATAGCTTCCCTTCCCATTCCTCCGCCCCGGTGCGTTGCGCGCGATGGAAGACGGCGCACTTCCTCCCCGCTTGCGTCCCTTGCGCGCTTGAGATTAAGCCACCATCGTCGTCTCACCCTTGCGCGCTTTCACTCGCACTACAGCATTCAGCGCGCGGTGACGATACTATCGCACTTGGCCTTAATACCGAACATCACGGCGACGCCAACGGCGACGGTGGCAACGCGCCTGGATTGTACATATAATTGCTATTGCATTGAAATCGTCATCCACCCGACTTGTAGCACAAAGCCACAAAGGAGAGCCGTACTGGTTTCTCGGAAAGAAAACCTCGTAGTTGAAAAAAGTAACAGTACTATAAAATAACAGTTGACCGAGACAATGATAATTCACGAGAAAATCCTTACGCCTAACGAAGTCAGCGTTATAAGTGCTTTATTGGCAAAATGTTAATATGCAACTTGATGTGAGGACCCGTTTGTAGTAATTATTTATTTAAAAGTAAAATTATTATTTTTGGAAATGTCTACAACAAAATACTAGTTTTATATCCCCGAGGAGTGCGTCACACTGCTAGAATTCATTTATTTGCCCACGTTTCTGTGCACAGACCTCCAAGCTCAGTCGTCTGCTCCGAACTCCCCAAAGTTGTGCTAATAGACAAGAGTCGTGGAGTGCTATTGCCAACAAACTCATGGGCCAAGACCCTTAACTCTGGTTAGGTAGAATGTACTCATAAGCACTGCTTTCAAATTTCCGTCATAGTGAACTTTTACGTCACTAACTCACTGGAGGTGGGTGTCAAATGCGAACATTTTTTGGCGACATATGTATACTGTATTAAGCAGATACTAACGTACAGCACTTTGGAAAACGTCTATACGGATTTGTTGTAGCTGGGATCAGGGTATCTTGTAAGCACTTCAAGAAAGAATAACACGTAGGAATGGTCGGCAAGTCAACATATGATCAGAAAAAAATGGCAGTGACGTTTCACTTCGTGAACGCAGGTTACGCCGAAGCATACGGGCGCCGCGAACATACACGGCGAGCACCGCGGCGTCCAAGCACAAACGGAAAAGGCGCGAACGCTACATTGATCTCGATCGTGCAATGCCTGATGCGCCACAAGGACTGTGCATATTGCTACACATGCAAAGGACACACTGTACAGGGGCGGATCCAGGTTTTTTCTGAGGGAGGAGTCAGCTTCTGTCAAAGATGATGATGATGGTAGTAGCCTTTCTTATTTGCCGAAATTCACCGTTTCTGCTCACGATAAACCCGCGTTTTTTACGTCTAGAGCAACACCTGTAGCCCGCCGTGGTGGCTCAGTCAGCTCAGGCGTTGGGCTGCTGAGCACGAGATCGCGGGATCGAATCCCGGCCGCGGCGGGCGCATTTCGATGGAGGCGAGATGCAAAAACGCCCGTGTGCTTGCGTTCTAGTGCACGTTAAAGAACCCCAGGCGGTCCAAATTAATTCGGAGCCCTCCACTACGGCATGCATCATAATCAGAACTGGTTTTGGCATGTGAAACCTTAGAAAGAGGAAGAATTAAGCCCTATAGCGACGCCAGGTATCGGTTTCTCCGAGCTTATAGGAAAAGGACGTTACCCAATACAGCCATGTGCTTGGCGGCTGCGCCTGATAATACAGGGTGTTCAAAACTAAGCTTTATGGTTTTCTTAAAGTTAGGCACTGGGAGGCACGCGAAGACCACCTGTGCAAATAAGTTATGTGGCTAGGGGGGGGGGGGGAGGCACAAAGTGAGATGATAATTATCGCTGTGAGCAGCCCAATAAACTAAAATGGAACAATTATTTTTGCTCGACTGCAGTAAGTGGGTACGTTTGAATTGAAAACTTAGAGGCAGTCTTGTTTCTACACAGTATCAGTCAGAATTATTCTAGGGTGTCCATGCTCCGAGATATCCGACTCCAAATTTCAATTGTCGTACTGCGAAGAGTTATCGAGTCGACGCGAGAGTGGTTTATGCTTTGCGTTGCTGTGGAAGGGAGGCATTTTGAACATTTATAGGGCATTGACGTCTTGATGGGTGAAGTGTTGTCATGAGATTTGTGCATGAGAACACCAAACTTAAAGCTGCAGTATGAAGTATTCGGTAGCATAGCTAAACAGGTTTCTGCTGTTGATGGTGCAGTTGTTGCTCTTGATTTCAATAAAACTTACAATACTTGGAAATCAGCAGTCACTTTATTTGCGTAGCCCAGGCAAGGACCATGCCCGGTCATCTAGTCACCAATACGCACGCGCACTGCCCTCTGGCTTTTCCGCTCGCGCCATTATCTCGGCATGGCAGCTGCCGCCATCTTTACAGGCCGCGCAATCACGTGTTACGACAGCGGTTACGGGTTCTTCGATTTTTTTGATTTCGCCAGCCTTGAGGGGAAGGGGGACAGTTATTATCTTTGCCATTGCCTCCGCCCCATTGTCAGACTAAACGCCGCACGCAACAGCCGCGTCACATCAGGGAGGAGCTTTGCGCCGATGCTCACTCTCTTGCGTGCGTAATCATGCGAACGACAATTAAAATTTGGAGTTGGATATCAAGGAGAACAGACATGCTAGAAGAATTCTTCCAAGTGAAACTGTAGGAACACGACTGCCTCAAACTTTTGAATACAAACATAGAGACTTACTGCAGTCAATAAAAAGTTAATTATTCAATTTTAGTTAATTCGGCTGTTGACAGCTATAATTATCTCACTTTGTATCCCCCTGGCCACATAACTTATTTGCGCAGGTGGTCTTCACGTTCCGCCAAGTGCCTAATTTTAAGAAAACCATAAAGGTTAATTTTGAACACCCGGTATATCTAGCCTGTATTGTTTCTTAAAATAAAATTTGGGATAATCTGTTGCAGGTTCGTTAGAAATGCGTAAGCACGGGTCCGTCTTTGGAGTTCTGTTGGGACACCTGATTTCCTTAAGAAGATTCTTTGTGTTCGGCTGAGACACGTTCGTTTGCTTTGGAGGACTAATCCGCTCCAACGCGGCAACCACTACGCTGCTGAAGACTCACGACGCCACCTACAAGAAGAACGATGTGGCGTAGTAGCCCAGAGCGCGAGCGAGCGTCTTCATGTTTTGTTTCCCACGCGACTGCCATCATAGGCCCGCGCGCTGGCGTTGGCCGCTGACGACACGCTCCCCCACTCCGCAGCCGCGGCTCGAGGCTTCGCCCGCTCCGCGAGAACGCCCACTCAGATAAACGGATCCGGCGGGTTTGAGCCTCTTATGCTTAATGCACGACAATACAACTGCGAAGTTACAATGAAAAACTTGTAGCGTACGAACGGTACAGTGCTCGTACTGGATATTGTCAACGTGTAACTATGATCACAATGAGTGCTACAGTTAAAAAAAATATCACAGCATATACACGGGGTGAATGATGATGAGTGGGCGAAGCTCCGGAGGGAATCATCGGATCTCCCGCTTAAGGGGACGCTAGCACAAACGCGTTAGAGACGTGCAGTACTCTCTAGTAAGGGGGAGCGGCCACAACGTCTTACGCAGCCATTTACACATGCCGGAACGTGCACCGCGTTTGCCGACGCCATCACATGACTGCTGAGAGAGTATAACCCCCGTATTCATAAACGCTCCTCGACTTGAACTTGACTTGCCACCGCCTTGGGCAGCGCGTTCGAAACGCGTTGAAGGTAAGGCGGAGAGGCCACAGCGTCTTACACCAGCTTCTTACACGGGCCGTAACGCGCTAGCACAAACGCGTTAGAAACGCGCTAGAAACGCGGCCTTTCGTTAATGTTGGGTATTTATTGCCATCGTGGTGGGTGTGTCTATGTGCGCTTCGTGGCGTAGTGGTTAGCGCCGCGCGTTCGGAAGCGAGGGGTCCCTGGTTCGATTCCGCGCTACGGACACAACTTTCGGAATTTTTTTTTCATAAAACGCCGGAAGCGTTCTCCGGAAGCGGAAGTCGGCTTCCGGTTATACTATACGTATACATATATATGTATATATGGGTATACATACATATACGGACACACAACGCCATCTATTGAGCAATTCATAAAACTAGACGTGGCTACCTACTACGACGGGGACGAACGGGTGCCGCTATAAGGAGCTTCGCCCCTAAAAGTTGCCTGTGCGTAGTTCTTAGTTTAACTATTAGTTCTTATTATGCATATAAGAACACTTCAACGCGTGATCTCTTTCATTATGCAGGTTGGTCGCGGAATCGATGACAGCCAGTGAGGTAACCGATGACACCCCAAGGCGGAACTAAGTTAATCAGGCGCGAAGGCGCTCGCGCGGACATCGGCGTGCTAGGCAGAAGGGACGTCCCCTCGTTCATTCGGCGCCACCGACGGGACGAGTAAGGCACGGCTGGCACCAGGTGGTCCACGGTGTTCATGAGAAAAAATACTACGGCAACTTCAGCGACACCACAACCCTACGGAATACAACTAAGCTTGTGAGCGAGGTAGCTTTACTTCTACATGGCCGATACCACTGGTACTCGCGAGAAATACTTTTGAGGAATGCTGGTGGCCGTAATTTTTTGCGACAGGGCCATCCCCCTGTCAGCGAGGGGGCGATTCAGAAATCTGAGGGGGTGGGGTCAGGACATCCGGACATCCCCCCTGGATCCGCGCCTCGACACACACCACGAACATGCACAGCGAACACCGCGGCATCGAAGCACAAACGGAAGAAGAGCGAACGCGGCGACTCTCTTCTGCACCTTCAGGCGCCTTGCTACTCCGGCGCTCACTTTCCCTTGCGGCGACAAACCGAATCTTGCCGATTTGACAGATGGGACATCTACGCTTGCACGTGAGAACGAGCGTGAGTAGCTGTAAACGAGCTGCGATGTGTCTCTGTTGCTGCCCCCCTCGGTCGTGCCGCCGCTAAGATCAAGGTAGCGTAACCATCGTGCCGTCCGCCAGAGGGCTTGTAAGACTCGAGTGCCCTCGACTCGAGAGAACTCGAGAAGACTCGAGAAGACTCGAGAAGACTGATAGAACAAATAGGTGTGTACGCGTTTACAGAAACGCACCTTAGAGACTTAGAAGAGCCACCAATGATTGAGAATTACTTTTGGGAAGGGTGCAACCGAACCAAATTGGCAAGAAAGGGAGGGGGAGTTGGAGTGCTCATACATCTGGGGGCCAAGTGGGAAAGAGTAAATTCAAAGTTCATTGGCTATCAGGCACAGTCAGTGGAAAGAAAACTTGGCTGGGAGTGACGTATTTACGGACGGGGAAAAATTGCTAAGAAAATAATGAAGAGTTAGTGAAATGCCTAAGTGCGGATATTAAGAGTGTCGGGATGAAGGGCGAAATTATCCTAGTTGGGTGACATGAACTGTCCCACATACAGGATCTAGATGGTTATACCGACAACAACGGAAGGTTAGTGCTAGACCTCTGTGAGCAACATGCCCTCGTTATCGTGAACACAGGGCGAAAATGTGATGGCCAGATCACATGGGAAGGCGGAAATAGAGAATCGTCCATCGATTATTGTCTGATGACAGAAGGAATTTATGATAAGTTCAAAGAAATGGTCATTGACGAGGAAGGGGATAGCAGCATAGGGAGGGACCATAGACGCATCATTTTGAAAATGGTATATGTAGCTGGGAAAGAGAGCAATGAACGAAGAATGACCAGTCCAAATTTGAACGTTGAACAAATAGCAAATATAGCCACAAGAGTCGAGAAAGAACTTGACAAATGGCCAAGCAAGGAGTGGAAATATGGTGAGCTTGTAAGTGTAATGACGAAAGAAATGAGGAAACAGAATCAACATGCTTGTTGGAAAGGAAAAAGGAAGCCGAACAGCTAATGTAACAGGGAGATACGGGAGGCGATCGACGAACGAAAGAAAGCATCACGAGAACACAGGCAGGCAAAAAATTCACATTTGCCGCAGGATGAAATAGACAGAAAATGGGAAATATATCGCGGGAAAAAAAAACCATGGTTCAAATATTAGTTCAAGCAAAGATTAAAGGTTAAAGTGAACGTTGGTTGTCAGAAATACGTGCGAAAAAAAAAAGGCCGCACCTAGAATATTTTGGAACCACATTAACGTATTAGGCAGGAAGGTTGGGAACAGTACAGCCACATATCCTTGACGAAGATGGAAATAAACTGGAAGGGGACGCGGCATTAAAGCATGTCCGAAAAATAACAGCCGAATCATTCAGGGCAATGGCGAGGTGGTTTCTGGGGAAACAAATAGAATGAACGAAAAGCAGACGGAAAAGGAATTGGTGCTGAGTAATTTAAACTGGAAGAAAGCTGAAGAGAAAATTCCTAAGCGCACAGCCACAGGTTTAGACGAGGTTCCTGTTAGGTTGATTAATGAGCTAGGACCAAAATGTAAGGACGCTCTGTTGAAAGCAGTACCAAAATAAAGCTTACAACATAGGCGAATACCAGACAGTTGGAGACAAAGTAGGATGAAATTAATTTATAAATGTAAGGGGAAAAAGATAAAATTCACTCTTATCGACCACTGACCATTACATCTGTAATATACAGGTTAGCAATGCAGGCGATTAAATTGAAGCTGCAAACATGGGCAGAGAATAATGGCACATTAGGAGAACTTCAGAATGGTTTCAGAATCGGTAGGCGGCTCGATGATAACTTATTTGTCCTTACTCAGTGTATTGAAACATCCAGAAAAGAAAGGAGACCATTATATGTGACTTTTCTAGACATTACCGGAGCGTCTGACAACGTAGTTTGCAGCATTTTATGGAATACTCTAGAAGGGGAAGGTATAGGCAACGACTGTATACAGCTATTGAGGGGGATTTACTGAGAAAATACAGTTTGCGTTGAATGGGAAGGGATGACGAGCGAGGATAAAGTTGATATCAACAAGGGACTGAGATAGGGCTGCCCTTTATCCCCGCTGCTGTTTATGATGTACGTGGTAAGGATGGAAAGAGCGTTAGAAGGAATCAATATCGCGTTTAACCTCTCATACAAACAAGCCGGCACAACAGTTGAGCAGCAGCTTCCAGGTTTATTTTATGCGGACGACATTTTGTTGCTTGCTAACAAGCAAAGTGATATGCAACGTCTGGCTGATATCTGTGGAGAAGAATGTGAGAAGTTAGGATTAAAATTTAGCGTTAAAAAGCAGGTTTTATGGTATTCAATGAAAACAGTGAAGAAACAGTGTTGATTCAGGGCCAGGAAATACCTCGGGTAAAAGAATACAAATACCTTGGTATATAGGATAAACGAAGGTGATAGATATATGGAGACACAGGAGAAAACAACAACAGCAAAAGGGAAGAGAAATGCGGCTATAATGAAACAGCAGAGCGCTATGGGGATACAATAGGTACGAGGTGCTCCGGGGTATGTGGAAAGGTGTAATGGTTCCAGGGCTTACATTTGGAAATGCGGTTTGCTTGAAGTCAGGAGTATACAATCAGGACTCGATGGCAACCAAAGGTCAGTGGGACGCCTCGCGTTGGGCGCCCACGGGAAGACTACTAATGAAGCTGTGCAGGGTGATATGGGCTGGACAAATTTTGAAGCAAGGGAGGCGCAGAGTAAAATTGATTTTGAAGAACGACTGAGGAAAATGGAAGAAAGTAGATGGGGTGCAAGAGTATTCAGGCATCTGTACAGGCAAAACATTGACTCACAGTGGAGCAAAAGAACTAGGAAGCTTACCAGCAAATATGCGACCGGTATGGCAAGCAACATGGCTAAAAAGAACGTCAAACGCAAAGTGAGAGAGGCTGAGAGAAGGTTATGGGTGGCGGCAATGGAAAAGAAACCCGCTATGACTAACTACCTCAAAGGAAAAAGGGAAACCAGGAAAGAAACAATTTATGATAACTCAAAGGGAAGCTCCTTACTTTTCGAAGCGAGATCAGGATGCCTTAGAACGCGCAGTTATAAAGCGAAGTACACCAAGGACGGAGCCCCATGTGCTTGCTGTGGTAAAGCTAGAGAAACGGTGGAACATGTTTTATTGGAATGTGAAGAAATCTACCCAGCTACAAGTCTAGGCTCCTCTGACGTCCTTGAAGTCTTTGGGTTCAGGGATAGCACGGGTAAAGTAAACATGGCAGCTGTAGAGATTAGTAAGAGGCGGTTGGAGGTTTGGTGGCAGAAAAGTATGGAGACCACAAACAACGGAGACGTACTAGAAACAGAGTTCCCATTAATGGCTCAAAAAGGCTGATGCCTGGAATTCTTTGTATGTTTCTCAAAATTAAAGGTAGGAGATTAGGCAAAATAATAGCAAGAGCTTGGTGGCGCAACCCACCACCCCGTTTCAAAGGGGACGCTCATAGCATCCATCCATCCATCCATCCATCCATCCATCCATCCATCCATCCATCCATCCATCCATCCATCCATCCATCCATCCATCCATCCATCCATCCATCCATCCATCCATCCATCCATCCATCCATCCATCCATCCATCCATCCATCCATCCATCCATCCATCCATCCTCCATCCATCCATCCATCCTCCATCCATCCATCCATCCATCCATCCATCCATCCATCCATCCATCCATCCATCCATCCATCCATCCATCCATCCATCCATCCATCCATCCGTCCGTCCGTCCGTCCGTCCGTCCGTCCGTCCGTCCGTCCGTCCGTCCGTCCGTCCGTCCGTCCGTCCGTCCGTCCGTCCGTCCGTCCGTCCGTCCGTCCGTCCGTCCGTCCGTCCGTCCGTCCGTCCGTCCGTCCGTCCGTCCGTCCGTCCGTCCGTCCGTCCGTCCGTCCGTCCGTCCGTCCGTCCGTCCGTCCGTCCGTCCGTCCGTCCGTCCGTCCGTCCGTCCGTCCGTCCGTCCGTCCGTCCGTCCGTCCGTCCGTCCGTCCGTCCGTCCGTCCGTCCGTCCGTCCGTCCGTCCGTCCGTCCGTCCGTCCGTCCGTCCGTCCGTCCGTCCGTCCGTCCGTCCGTCCGTCCGTCCGTCCGTCCGTCCGTCCGTCCGTCCGTCCGTCCGTCCGTCCGTCCGTCCGTCCGTCCGTCCGTCCGTCCGTCCGTCCGTCCGTCCGTCCGTCCGTCCGTCCGTCCGTCCGTCCGTCCGTCCGTCCGTCCGTCCGTCCGTCCGTCCGTCCGTCCGTCCGTCCGTCCGTCCGTCCGTCCGTCCGTCCGTCCGTCCGTCCGTCCGTCCGTCCGTCCGTCCGTCCGTCCGTCCAAAAATAGAGAACCGCATGAAGAGAGTGGTGCCGGCTTCTCCGATTCGCCCGCTTCGCTTTACTTAGCTTGCGGTGGCTGGTCGAAAATCGCGGCGGCGTGCAACGGAAGGATAAAAATGCCGCTAAAACGGATCCTCAGCAAGGAAGATTTGGCAGAGCGATATCGTATACGTTCCGAAAAGGCTCCATAACGCTTTTCTGCCACGCAAAAAGGTTCATCACGCGCAAATAAATACATGCTCAGCGGCAGGTGCGAATAGCAAGGGCTTGAGGGATCGGAGGGCAGACATCTTGTATTCCTTTCGGAACGGGGCAGTCTCTGGCTGTTCAGAAAAAATTTTCAATTTTGGTCGACATCCTAACGCATTTTTTTTCGTGTACACGTCACATTGACGCGGTGAGTTTTCGCGGTTTTGCGAGGTCGCGTGACAGACCGGCGAAGTGGGCGCAGCCCTAAAGCATCGGCCCAATACTAGAGGGCTAATGGTGAAAAGGCCCCTTACAAAAATTTTTGTAGAAAGTCTATATAAAGTGTATAGACATTTGTCTATGCAGTCAACAGACTTTTTGTAGACATTTTTTAGACTAGTCTACAGACAGTCTATGGACTTATGGCCATACACTAATTGTAGACTAGTCTTCAAAATGTCTGGGTCTATAGATTGACTATAGACTGTTTATAGATCAATGAAATTTCACTTTTGTAGACAAATGTCTGTAGAATGTCTATAGACAAGTGTCTATAGGCTTATATAGTTCTGCTTTTGTAGAAATAAGTCTATAAAATGTCTATAGACAGATGTCTATAGACTATATATAGACTATTCCTATAGACCACTCCATAGACAGTCTATGGACTTATGGCCATACATTTTTTGTAGACTTGTCTACAAAATGTCTGAGTCTATAGACTGACCATAGACGGTCTATAGATCAATGAAAATTCACTTTTGTAGACAAATGTCTGCAGACTGTCTATAGACAAAAGTTTATAGGCTTATTTAGTTCTACTTTTGTATACATAAGTCTATAAATTATCTACAAACGTCTATACACTATCTATAGACTATTCCTACAGACCAGTCTATAGACAATCTATGGACTTATGGCCGTACACTTTTTGTAGACTAGTCTACAAAATGTCTGATTCTAGACTGACTACGGACGGTCTATAGATCAATGAAAGTTCACTTTTGTAGACAAATTTCTGCAGAGTGTCTATAGACAAAAGTTTATAGGCTTATATAGTTTTACTTTTGTAGACATGTCTGTGAAATGTCTATAGACTATAAGCTATTCCTATAGACCAGTATATAGTCTGTCTATGGACTTATGGCCTTACACTTTTTGTAGAATGTGGTACAGTCTGCCTACAGAGTTCCTGTAGATCAGTCTATAGCTAATCTATAGACTTCAGCCTTACAATTTTACAGGGTGTCCCAGCTACCTTAAATTTAGTGAAGCTGTTCAATGAAAAATAATATTAAGAAAAGACGTTGCAATAAGATCCGATTTTAAGACCTATGGCATGCATTCGGCCGTGAGTTCAGAGGTCTGGCCAGTAGGTCTTTTTATGATCATATATCTTGCACCGTGTTGTTTTTTAACCTTTCATTTTCATTGACCAGCTTGGCTAAAATTACTGGGACACCATATATACTAGATAATACACCACATTTTGCCAACTATGTTTCGGCAAGCAATGTTATTCTATAAACACTCGCTGCTGGGGTTTGCTAATAAGCAGTTTATTGGAAATGTCTACAAAAATTTATTATACCCAGTATGCATATGGGAACATACATAGGGAACTGTACATAGAAAAGCATGCATGCAGATGGAGGCAGTCAAATATCTAAAATGTATGCAGCCGTGAATCATTATGTAAATCTGCATGAGCATTGGTGTAATTGCACATTGAAGAAAGTTTAGTCGCATGCAATGCATTCGCTTGAATGAAATCTACTATCTGCAAGTTAAAATTTTTGTTTACATATGGCAGCAACAAAATTTTGAACGTATATTATGCATGTGCACCTGTTGCTTCCCATCTGCATTTATGCATTCATGTTAATAGATTATTAATGATCCTGAACCAGCTGCACTCTCATATGTTGCAGAAACAAATATTTCAAGCAATTCCACTAGTGCAGACTCATGCAGTGAAAACAAAGAAAACAAGTGCACCGATATTGAATTAACTGTTTTTATTGAACGATATAATACATTAATTTATTAAAATACATGTCTTATGCTATCATCAAAAGAAAATATTTACATATTCACAGCTGCTTCCCCTTGGCAAGCATGGTTGCCAGGCTGGCCTTGACCTTCGTGTAAGCCGTTCCGAAGGTGCTGCAGGTGCATGCTGCAAATATGTAGATACAACAATGTGAGGCAAAAATAAAAATGTGTATTTTTTTACGTTCATTAAGCAGCCTAATATATTCGCTCAAACCACTTAAGTCAATCCTTAATACGGTTTAACTATGCCTAATGGCTGCTTGTCAATACAAAAAAGTACCATCGCATAATGTTTCACTCTACCGTATGATGAACAATTAAACTGTTACAATTGCTGCTGGTGCCAGCAACAGTATGTTACATTTTATGACAAGGCCATATGACACATAATGTACTTAATTAACCAAAATGACCTCTATATTAATTGCTGAAACTAGGCTACTCAGTTGGACTGCTTACATTTTTGGCTGGTAATAAATATACCAGCGCGAATGATATGCTCAGAAGAGTGACTGGAGTATTGAACGTATCATGCCAAAGATTGTAATTTATTTTCCTTAATACACATTTAAATGTCTTTCTCGTACTCTTAACTGATACATAATTGGCCATAACTTCAATAGAACGCAGATAGATTGATTGTGTCGATATGGTCACTTAGTTTCCTATAGATAATCATATCTTTAGGGAATGCTGACACGGTTGCAAGTTAGGTATACCACATGAGCACCAGAAATACCCCGTGAGCACTTTCTGTGTTGTGGCACGACACATATGCACCTGCTGGGAAACAAAACTGAAACTGTCATTACAACGAATGCTATCACAGTAAATAATTGAAGGCGCTCTATAACATAAGTATTTTTTCTAGAGTTTCGAGGTTCAGGACACTTACGTAATGCAAAAAGATTGAGTAAGAAATGCCCCCCCCCCCCCCCCCCCCCATGTCAGCCATGCTTCACTTTCATTTCTTTTTCAGAAAATCGTACCAATTTGTAACTTTTTGGGGAGGTGAAATGCTTCAAAAATATGTTTAAGACAGCGATTCTCTGGAAACATTGTATGGAAATAACAAGACAGCATACCTATGTTGACATTTTCAATTTCCCTGATGCTTTTCCAAGCTTTTCCTGGCTGTTTTCATGAAAATTCCCTGGCAGTCTATGACACCCGCAGTTCAGGGACAATAAAAAATATTGTGGTTTAATCCTTGCCAAATTACTGCCAGTACATAATTGTAATTGTAACGAATAACACGTCAGTCACTTGAAATGCACTATTAGATTCAGCTGAATTGAAGTACTTAGTTAATAAAGCTGACGAAGGCTTGGCCAAGTTCGTAATTCATGGCAACATGAGCACAGCCCAGAAAATCCTCAAACTCTTCTGAAACCAATGGCTTCAGTTTCAAACGTGTAAAGGGTGCTTCCCCGAGCAGCTAATTTATTGTTCTCCAATTCTTTCGGTTAAGTTGCGAAGCTGCGATTGACTTGGCTTATCGCGAGTTTCGTGCTCTGAAAGCTTTTGCGGTTATATATATATATATTTATACTGGTTGCCAGGAGCCCCATAAATACTCCTACTTCTGACTTACAAAAACGGCAGCACACGCTGCTGATGCATGACCCGCAAACACGGCCTTTCATCTGAGTACGCTAGCATTTATTCAACTGTACGTCTTTTTTAGACAATTCGTCACTCTAGCACAATTTCGAGGTATATACATAAAGCGCTTTAGATGAGTTTTATTAGACAGGCAGCGCAGCGTTGATGGCCGCCGATCGAGCGCCACAAAACGAGACCTGCCTACAGTATGCCGCTTAACACACACAATCCGCGCTTATTTCTGCTCAGTATCTACTTTAAACATGGTGTATTTCCTTTTTCACGGATATTGACAATGACGGTAAAATAAACAAGCGCGAGCGATCGCTTGCCGTTAAACGTTCCCTATAGTAGAATCGAGAACCCGAGTGCGTTTACAAACCAAACGACAAATCGACACTAGTACGCCCGAGTCGCCTACATTACATGCAGCCGGTTCGCGCTACGAAATACGCTCACCTAGTCATGAGCTAGTGACGGAAAACATCTTCGTTAAAACTTACCGTTCAGTGTAGTTGACGTGTGATGCCACAAAGTCGAGACGAATACACAGACACAAAGGTGCAGGCAGCTCACCAGCAGCAACATCTTCTTCTTTCTGGGGTTTTACGTGTCAAAACCAGTTCTGATTATGATGCACGCCGTAGTGGAGGACTCCGGATTAATTTTGACCACCTGGGGTTCTTTAACGTGCACTACAACGCAAGCACACTGGCGTTTTTGCATTTCGCCTCCATCGAAATGCGGCCGCCGCGGCCGGGATTCGATCCCGCTACCTCGTGCTCAGCAGCGCAACGCCTTAGCTGACTGAGCCACCCCGGCGGGTGACAGCAGCAACAAGCGTTGACTTGCCTGGCGCAGCCGTTGAGAATTCAAATCGACGCGGAGAGATGGCGCGCCGCCGTTGCTGCCGCTGCGCATGCGCAGCGGCAGCAACGGCAGCGTGCTCCGAGAAACCCGAGCGCCTTTGCCCTTTTCTTTTCTTTTTTTCTTTTTTTATTGTTGCTCTCTCTCTCTCTGCGTTCCATGCGCGCAAAACCGGTTGCTTTCACCTCCCATTTTTCAGTTCTTTCCATGGAAGAAGGAAATGCCTTGACGCGCTGTATTACAAACGCTGCGGGCTATCGTATGGAGCAAGAGCGCACACTTGGATGAACGCAGTGTTTGTAAAAACCGTTAGCACGCACGTCAGGCGCTAGCATTATGGCCAACGACGATGAGCAATGCAGTGCATTTCTAGCAAAGCTTCCAACGTACCGCCAAATGGGATACTGCGCACATGTTAGTGCACATTTGTCTGTTCCGGTGATATGTCAAAGCAATCAATACACTGATGATGTACGCATATGCTCGGCCGCACAGGCATATAGCACCTGGAAAGGACTGGGTGGGCTCAGAGTATCTGGCGCAAATTGTAAGTGAACAAGAAGCTCTAATGAATTTATAGCGCGGGATATCAGTCTGCGAAAAACCACCCGATATTAGTGATGCAGCCTAGATATGGGGAGAACCTAAAGAGTATCTGAGAATCAGACGACACATAAGGTGCACACCACATGCGCGACATTGGTTCATCGCACACTAGCAAATTCTGCGTTGTCAGCTATACACATTACAAGTCTCTGTGCTGTTAGTATGATGCCTGTTTGTAATCCGCTTCTTGCTAAAACAGGCATTCATAACCTCTACTTACATGATTGGATCGGCAGTTTGTTTTCTTTATTTTACTGCCGCAAAAGTAATGCTATGAAAAACAACTGTAAAGACTGTCTTGGGATTGCCGAGAGCGACTACGGAGGTCATATAGTGTGGTGAAGAAATGCGGAAGTATATACACTATGTCCATAATAAACTCTACAAAAAGGCTTTAAAGAAATGTCAGCAGTATATACAATCCCAGTGGCTTATATCAAACGTAGCTCCGTATTGTCTGCCTGTACCTCCACTTGGTTACAGCGCACATGGGTTGGGCCGAGTTTAACGACTTTTGTCTACAGACGGCAAGTAAACCTGAAGCAATAAGACTTTTACAATATCGGCTGTCCTTTAGTTCATCTCACAGCTTATCGCAATCGGTATACGGTCTGTTCACTCGAGTTAACATGATCTTTGGTGATGTCCCACCCTATAGCCTTCATTGGGGGGGATATAAGAAACCATTAAAGAATAATTTCAATCACATAGAAGTATATATTCCGCCTCCGTGTGGTTCGCAAGGAAAAATTATCGTCGGGGATGCATTCCGGACTAACTAGGGTGCCGGGCCCAGAGTTTACATGTTAAAAACCAGTGCAATATGGGATGAAACTCGGCGAGCAGACTCTTAAACACCTAATTATCTGGTAAAATAATAATTAAGAACTGCGTAATTCAATGACAAAGAGGCCATGGTGATCTTTATTGCTTTTCTCTGTAGACATTCTATAAACTGGCAATCGGCTAAAGAAATAGCAAACAGAAAATCTTTTGCGTATAAACTGTGTATAGACCGCTAATATAGACAAAAAAACACAATTTAACGACTTTTGTCAAGACTAAATTTATAGACAGGGAATAGATAAAAGAAGTAGACACCTTATCAACTTTCGCCTATAGAAAATCTGTAAACCGGGCGTATACAAAAATAATCAACACCTTATCGACTGTCGCCTATAGACAGTCCTTAGACACAGAATGAACAAGAATAAATAGACACGGTATTGACTTTGGTCTATACGTAGTCTATAGATGGGAAGTAGACAAAATAAACAAACATCGACTTTTTTCCATAGACAGACTATAGAATGGGAGTAGACAAAAAGAAACACAAATTTTATTAACTTTTGTCTATGGACAGTCTATAGACAATGAATGAACAAGAACAAATAGAGACTGTATCGACTTTTTTCTATAGATAGTCCATAGATAGGAAGTAGACAAAAATAAACAGACACCTTATCGACTTTTTTCTGTAGACCGACTATAGAATGGGAGTAGACAAAAAGGAATAAAAATCTTATTAACTTTTGTCTATAGACAGTCTATACACAATGGATAAACAAAAATAGAGACTGTATCGACATTTTTTCTATAGATGGTCTATAGAGAGGAGAGGAAGTAGACAAGAAGGAACACCTTATCGACTTTTTTCTATAGATTGTCTATAGAATGTGAGTAGACAAAAAGAAATAAAAATCTTATCAATTTTGTCTATAGACTACGTATAGACAATGAATGGACAAGAATAAATAACGACTGTATCGACTTTTTTCTATAGATAGGCTATAGAGAGGAAGTAGACACGAAGAAACAAACATCTTATCGACTTTTGTCTATAGACTGTCTATAGAATGTGAGTAGACAAAAATAAATAAAAATCTTATCAACTTTTGTCTATAGACAGTCTATAGATTATTTATCAACAAAAGAACAAATCTATAAAAAGGCAAGGTTGTCTACAAGTAGTCTATAGGACATTCTACAGACAGTCTAAACTCATTTTTGTAAGGGGCGTTGAATCAGGAATAATTATTTTTCTTTTTTTGCGGTTTAATAATGCATAATCAGTGTGTACACGTTATATCAGATGGGGAGCTATCGCGGTTTTCGTGACTTCGCGTGAGTGAGTGAGTGAAAACTGTATTGAAAATAAATAAATAAAAGAAGGCACGCTCCCTCTCCTGTTGGCTGTTCAAATTCGAGTGAGGATGTCGAAAACGTCTCCGCTGCTGCCTTTGCTGTAAACAGATGTCACGAGAATGTGTCGGAAAGTCGTCGCTGGGCCCTGCCGTTGCTCGGACGTTTAATCCTCGAGCAATGTGGTCTGCCCTCGCGTTCCCTGCCAGTCCCTCGTGTGCTGGGCACCATATGATAATGTGGTGCCCTTCTAGTCGATTGCCCAAAATCTTTATTATTGGCTGGGGTGCCGTCTCATTTAGAAACAGGCGGCAAGGTTCTTGTGAGTCGGATAATATGACAGCCGATGTGTTTTGACGCTCGGCGTCCCGAATGGCCAAGACGATGGCTGCAGCCTCTGCCACGCATGCCGAGGAGGTTTTGAAGGATGCCGTGGTAACGTTGTTCTGACACATAGAGACTACGGTGAACGTGTCGGAGCTGCATGGTTCGACTAGCATCCGTGTAACACACTCCCGGTACCATGCCGAAACGTTTGTGAAGAGTATTTGCTCTTGCTTTGCGTTGTCCGGGATGGTACCTGGGGTGCATGTTCTTGGGAATTGGGACCACCGCAATGTGCGACCGGACATTGCGGTCTATCTGTGCCGTTTCCTCTGTCGCGTGACAGACAGGCGAAGTTGGGAGTGGCCCGAAAATGTTTTTACCAGTCATGGTGGGCTGATTGCAGAATTGGAATAGAAAAGTTTGGAATAGCTTTACGTTATAGCGCCCCTGGTGTCATGCGGACCCACCCGACCACTCGATGCGTACTCGTATGTGGTATATCAGCCAGACCGATCGTTTCGTACTATCATCTGCCCTCGTCAGCTCTCGCGCGTTCTTGTTTAGTATGCTTTGTTTGGTCTCGTTCGCGCTTGTTTCGATTTTCTTGATTTGCCCCGCGGCAGCCAATATATCGCGAAATGAAAACCTGTATAGAGCGGCGCACAGAAAAATAATGCATCCGTACAAAAGCTGCCGCAACTGTCAGACACAAAGTGCGCCGCGCTGATGGCGACCGCGCTGAAATTGACGAGGACAAAAGGAGGAATGGCATCGCGGTAAGTCGGCTTCTCTGCAGCAAATCAATGTTCCACGTGACTTCGCTTGGCGAATGGAAACGGAGCGGCACGTGGGAAACAGAAGCGCAACTATAGGTCCCGGTGGCAGCCATATGCAACAACTCTAGATGGTTAAATGTGTGGTTAATGGTTAAATGGTTAGATGGTTAAATGTGTGGTTAAACAAAAAGATGGTTAAATTTGTTACATACACATGCTGGGTAGTCGCAAGCAGGAGAAATGGCTGGAAATTCAAACGCAGCGGAATGACGACGCCATTAGCGTGTAGGCTTTGACCAAACTGTATCTTCGAGAATTGGAGCAGCCGCCTGTTATTGACAATTTTGTATGGGAGGGGTGCCAAAGAATGACTGTGTCAAAGAAAGGTGGTGGCGTAACATGCTAATTAGGGGCGGTATGAAGTGGCAAAGGGTAAAGGCGACATTTAATGGCATCTGTGGACTAGCGGCACATGGGGAGTCAAGAAGACGTTGCTTGAAGTAGCTTATTTATGGACTGGCAGTGATAGAAGCGTAAGGAGCACGAAAAGCAATATAAATGAGTTCAAAAAATCGGACAAGGGGAAATTAGTGACAGATATGAATGCGCACAGGAAGGATTTAGACGAATATACTGATTAAAACGGTTGTCTAGTGCTGGATCTGTGCGATGAACAGAACCTTATAGTATATAAAATTGAGGATAAGTGTCATGGGCAAGGAACCTGGCGATGCGGAAATAGGCAGTCATGTATCGAGTAAACCTTAGTCTAAGAAACGGTCTACGAACCACTAGACCAAATTATGATAGACGAATATGGAAAAGATAGCCAGGGTAGCGATGTTAAACGTTCCACCTTAAAACTTAGGAGATGCTAACGCAAAACATGAACCAATCGCATCTGAATTTCTGAAAATGAATGAAAAGCAAATTACAAATTTTTCAAAAAAGAAAAACGCGCTATAGACGAAGACGAAAGGAACGCATACGACAGGACGCGCGCTGTGTTCCTTTAGTCTTCGTCTTTAGTGAGTTTTTGATGAAAACTGTCACGATGAAGAAACTCGCCCAAGCCAAGTTATTGCAGCCAATGACAGAGATCGTTAAACATATAGAAGGAAATGAAGGCGTTTCCTACAACAGTATAGGAATATAATGAACTGGTGGACGTTATGCAACACGAGATAAGACAGACACGGCTAAATTTTTTTTTCATTGGAAAGCGGAAATCACGTAAGTGGTGCAACAAGGAAAGAAAGCCAGCTATAGAAGAGCGTATAAGCAGGCGTCTAGGGATCATCGAGAAGCCATAAAGTTGGGATTACACGAAGAAGAGGTGCTTCTATAAGATGGAACAATTATAGCGAAAAGAAAAGGGTGGCGAGTGAGCTCGTGTAAGTGAGAGTGAGTGAAACAACTTTATTCGTTCCACAATAGACGCGAGTAAACTCAACGTGACCTGGCTAGGCCCCCTCGGGGACCATCAGGTCAAACCTGACGGCCCTCTCGCGGGCCCTCCGGACTACCAGGATTTGAGAGGTCTGATCCTGGGCCTTAATGAGCTTCATTATTTCCTCTTGGCTGAAAGGGGGACCGGCACAGGCGCAGCCACGCAGGAGATGCAGTCCGGGCTTGGTAACCGCGGTCGGGGTACATTGTGTGCAGCGCCGCTGAGCTCGGGTAAATGCTTGTTTGTAGAAATCTGAGAGTGACTGCCTGGGCCCTGCACAGCGAGGAGTCTTCTTGATAGATACTTATGTTTGCAGATCTCGTTGTACGAGCAGGGAGGCTTGGGTCGCCCAGGAGAGGACGCGTTACCTGGCGCACGGTCAGTGAAACCTCGTGCAGCCGAGTGTGCCTCCTCATTGGGGTTGAGTGAGGCACCCTCATTCGTTCCAAGGTGACCAGGGAACCAGGTCAATGAGTGGTGTTTGAGGTCTTTAGCATTTCGGATGATACGGAGGGCCTGGGGAGCCACCATTCTTATCCGAAATGCCCTGATAGCGGTCTTGAAGTATGAATACATCGTGTCGTGTACACCGTCCGTCAATGCAAGAGCAATGGCAACCTGTTCTGCAACGCTGGTACTAAAAGTGCGGATGGTAGTGCAGCTGATGATTTTGGAATCACAGTCAATGACCACTGAGGAGAAGGCTTCTCTTGAGCGTACGAAGCAGCGTCTACGAAGCATGTTCGATCCTTGTCCAAGTGGGCCCTGGCGAGCAGAGTTTTACCCCTGGCTCGTCTTCGTCCTTCGTTGTAGGTCGGATGCATATTGCGTGGCATCGGGTGTATGGAAATATTGGATCTTACGTCGTTGGGCAGCCTCACAGCGTCGGGACCGACGACCGGGGGGTTACGTCCCAGCATGCCAAGTATGGCTCGGCCCGCTGGGGTGCCGAGAGTCTGACAAACTGGGAAAGATCTTGGGCTTCAAAAATTTCTTCGAACGTGTTGTGGATTCCCAACTTGAGGAGGTCTTCTGTGTGCGTTCGTGCAAGTGTGTGCTTCTCGTGCAAAAGAAAATTAAATGCACAAGTGATCGTGGGGTGCATAACATTCACAATAGAGAAAAAGGCGCACCAAAAAGATTCTGGAACCATGTAAGAGCACTCTGAGCTCCCAACTAAAACTTCCCAAATGGCTATAATGAATGAAGACGGTAATAACTTCGAAGGAGACAATGTATTGCGTTACATCGGTACATCAGATACGTTTTCAGAGAGAGCTTCGGCACTAAAGAACGGCAGTTCAGACTCAAACAGATCCAGCAACAACCGAGAAGTCTTAGAGATCAAAACTTAGCATAGAAAACTTTTACTGAGAAAAAAGCAGGGGACAATGTGCATAATAGCACAGCTACAGGACCCGACGAAATCCCAACAAAATGCGGACTTGTAAGCCTAATACTCCTGAGTAGCACCAGTATGAGTGATCAATTTTACTTCCTATGGAATATTGAGCTCTCTTATCCACGACCGTTCCTGCTCGAATTTACAAACGTACTTCTTAGGCATGCCTGTCTAAACGCCACCCACCAGGCTGAATTTAGCTCGGATGGTATCCTGCGTGGCGCGGCAACAGTTTCATCGCATCATCGTGGAACCGGTTCCCAAGAACATGCATCCGCTGTACAATCAAAAGCGCCGGCAAGCGCGAGCACAAAAACTCCTCCAGAGAAGGAACGATCCTGATACTTACTACACCGACGCTAGCCTTTACTCCACAACACCACAAGGCCTCAGGAAACCGGCATACGCAACGGCAGTAACAAACAAAAACAAAGTGGTGGCCTGCGCACCTATACGCACCAGATCAAGCGCCACCGCGGCGGCAGCAGCCATAGCCCTCGCAATCAAAAGAGCAGAGCGAAGAGGTCGCTCCGCATATATCCTGACGGATTCACAGGCCCCCTGTCGGTTATATCTTAGAGGCACACTTCCCAGGTGCGTCACCGATATCCTGGGCCCCACGCTGATTGAGGACCATGGGGTCGTCCAGTTCTCAGGGCACACAGGCCTGGAAGGCAACGAGGAGGCCGACTGCGTGGCTCACGGACTTGCTGGCCGAGCCGCAGAAGACTCTTCGAGGCCCCTCACAAACCACCACGAAGATCCCATCAAGAGCAGGCAGATTTTGGAGGACCAACGCCTGACCAGACGGAAGTAGGCTCCTCCACATCCCAAGTTAAGCAGCCAACAAGCCGGGGACTTGCGCCGCCTTCAAGCCAACACTTACCCGAACATATCGAGATTGCACGCAATGTTACCAGAGGTACACACAACCAGGGTATGCCCCTGGTGCAACGATCACACAGCCACACTGACACACATTATTTACCAGTGTACGGATCCGCGCCCAGCCCAGGTAGTATCCAGGCTGGTGAGCTCATCACAGACACTCACAACGTGGTCTTGGGAGGTACCGCGTTCCGAGCTGGCACTGGGAAGCCAACTGGCGACCCTGGACCAGGCCCGGCAAGCCGCCGCGGCCAGTGGGGCTCTACAAGAGGGCCCCACCCGAGAATAACCACACCCCTCTCACTATTCGTACAATAAATACAATAAAGTTAATTCATTCATTCATTCCGCTTAATCTGTGCACGCGACACATGCATAATCGAATAATGGCTTCTTCCCTCTACACAACGATATTAAAATAAGAGGCGTGGGTAGTATGGTTGCAAAGATTTAAGCAATAACGCTATTCAGGTTTTAGTTAAATGCGGTTTCGCAGGCGACCTCGGCAGGCGACCACCGATTTCAAAGACGTTTCAAAAGAAAACCGTGGTATCGAGGTTAAAGTTGCTACTAAACATTTCTAAGACCAAAGTTCGAAAATTTCTCATAGCTGTGAAACGTCCCCAGCAATGACGTGATGAATGCATTGAACTCTGCTCATGAATATGTCGAAAAGTGCGTATGTGTTTCTGTCGATGTGTCGTTCACGTCTTCGAGCTCGGGATTTTCTAGCACGTCAGTTAACATTTAGGAATGCCTATGATTGAAAGCGCGTTGGCATATGAGCTCGAAATATCGGTTCAACGTTTGCAAATTGCTTCGGTGACGCTCGAGGCATTGGATGCGCCTGTGACGTCAATGACAACGCACATGTCAAGAGACACTAAAGTGACAAAAACATGACTAATGACGGACATGGAACAAATCGAGGCTCGAGGGACTCCAAGAACGTGTGAAAAAAAAAAAACACAAAAACAACGCACCTGACGAGAGGCGCTGTCTTGTATCGTGTGATTCTAAGCTGATTCGGCATAGTGTGTTTGTGCCATTAATAATGAGGCAGACGGGGGTGAAAATGAACTACAACACACAAAAAAAGTTGTACATGACTCCTATTCTACAGTCTGTTCTCACTCCCACTCGCTTTTTTTCTGTAAAGTGTGAAGTGTCAACATGTTGGCTATTAAGAGAAAGCTTGACCTCATCAGGCACTATATAAATGTATGGGCAAGAAGAAATCCACAGCGCCCAATTTTATGAGAGAGAGAGAGAGAGAGAGAGAGAGAGAGAGAGAGAGAGAGAGAGAGAGAGAGAGAGAGAGAAGAACTTTATTTATTTCCGGCAGATTGCTGGGCTGGGTTCCCACCTAGGAGCCAGCGGAGAGACCGTGTCTCCCGGCAGCTTCCTCGGCCTGCTGGATAGCCCACAGTTGCTGGTCCAGGCCTGAACTGAGCAGCGCAGTCCCCCAACGCGCCCGAAGGCCCTCATTGGAGGCTGCGACCCCAGTATTGCTGATTAATGCTGGACATGCCCATAGGATGTGATCTAGTGTGGCTCTGGTGTTACAATACTGGCATAAATTGGTTGTATATAATTCGGGGTATATATGGTTCATGATGACAGGGTTCGTGTATGTTCGTGTTTGTAGCTGCCGCCATTGAACAGACTGGGCCCGATTGAGCTTGGGGTGAGGCGGTGGATACTCACGCCTTTGCATTCGGTAATGTTGAGGAATGTCACAGAATTTAGTGAGCCGATCGTCCCATTCCCACATCACCGCGGAGGTGTCCGTTCGGGTGGCTGCTTCTTCGAACGCGGCTCGGAACGTGAGACCTCGAACCACGTTGTGCGCCACCTCGTTTGGACTGAACTCCGGTTGATCAAGAGGTGTGTGGGCTGGGATCCAGAGGATTTGTACGCATTTGTCTGCCTCATAAGTTTTGCCTGTATTAAGGATCCGCAATGCCTCAGGGGAGATTCTGCCGTTGGCGTAGTTTCGCACGGCCGTTTGAGAGTCGCTGATGATATACGAGGCATTGGTGTGAGCTATCGCTAGCGCGATAGCCACTTCCTCCGCCGTTTCTACGTGTCTTGTGGCGATTGATGCGCTTGCTTTGCATTGGCGTGTGTGGTCTACGACCGCAGCTACGAAGCGGTGACGGTCCCGATAGCGTGCTGCATTGACAAAGACCGCTTCCTCGTTGTGACCAAAAATCTTAGTCATAGCTTTGGCTCTACTGACGCTTCTGCCCTCGTTGTGTTCGGGGTGCATGTTCTTGGGTATTGGTGGAACTGTGAGTTTAGTTCGGATATCGCGTGGTATGTCATGTTTGTCGCCGTGTTGGGTGTGGTAAGAGATGCCGAGATTCTCGAGTATCTGGCGGCTTGGCTTAGTCTTGGCCAATCGCTCGTATTGTGATATTTGTTGTGCCTCGATAAGCTCCTCGAGGGTATTGTGTAATCCTAGTTTAAGAAGGAGGTCTGTGCTGGCGTGTTGCGGCAATCCTAGTGCTTGTTTATGTATTCGCCTAATGAGGCTGTTGAGTTTTGCTTTTTCTGCGACGAACCATCGGTGATGGGCTGCCGCATACGTGATCTGGCTGAGTACGAATGATTGGATGAGGCGGAGGATGCTAGCCTCTTTCATGCCTGTGTGTTTATTGGTGATGCGTTTAATAAGGCGCATCGTGTTCGATACTTTTGCGTCAATGTTACGAACTGTCTCGCCGTTTGTGCCCTTACTCTCGATGATCAGTCCTAACACCTTAATTTTATCCACGGTTGGTATGATGCGACCGTCGCTTGTCGTGAGTCTTATATCGGCGTGTGTCTGTGCTTGGTGATGTTTGGGTGGTCGGCCCTTGAGTGTAGGGCGATATAGCAGTAGCTCGGATTTCTCCGCCGAACAGGATAGTCCTGTCCCTTGCAGATACCGTTCTACTGTGTCAATAGCCTCCTGTAATATTTGTTCTATGGATCCATCACTGCTCTCGCATACCCAGAGGGTGATATCGTCGGCATAAAGAGTGTGATGGAGTCCGGGGATTGTCTGAAGTTGTGACGGAAGGCCTAGGAGGGCGAGGTTGAACAGCATCGGAGAGATCACGCAACCCTGCGGGGTGCCCACGCTTCCCATGGTTATCTCGGACGATGTGAGCGCTCCTACGGTGATGGTGGCTGTCCTGTCCATTAGAAAGGCTCTGATATAATTGTACGTGCGAAGGACCAAGTTTAGGGTGTTGATCTGATTTAGGATGGTGCTGTGTGTGACGTTATCAAAGGCCTTCTTAAGTTCTAGGCCGAGAATGGCCTTAGTGGAGCGGCCTGTGCAGTCTATGATGTGGTGTTTCAGCTGCAGCATGGTATCCTGGGTCGAGAGATGCCTGCGGAAGCCGATCATGGTGTATGGAAATAGGTCATTGTCCTCTACGTAATTTGTTAGTCTATCCAGGAACACGTGCTCCATCAATTTGCCCATGCACGACGTTAAGGAGATGGCCTAAGATTGTTAGTATTTAGTGGTTTGCCTGGTTTAGGAATGAGGATCACCTGGGCCTTTTTCCACTGCGGGGGCAAGCTGCCGGTGGTCCAGCATTGGTTAATGTACTCTGTGAGTTGCGTGATCGACTCGTCGTCAAGATTACGTAGTGTCTTGTAGGTTATGGTGTCGGGACCTGGGGCAGATTTGGAGTTAAGTTTGTGCAGGGCGGCGCGGATATCCGCCTCGGTGAATTCCTCGTCTAGGGTGGTGTTGGCCTGGCCTGCGTAGTCTGGGTGCTGCTGAGGAGGAACCTGAGAGATGTATTTGAGCTCTATCTCCCTAAGGAATTCCTCCTCTGTGCCCTTGTACGCGTGTATGAGTTTGTTGATGGTTTGTCGGTGGGCAGATTTGTTGTCTTCTGGATCGAGTAAGAATCTGAGAAAATGCCACGTTTTACCTAAACTTAGTTGCCCGTCCATTGCATTGCAGGTTTCGTCCCAATGTTGTCGGCATAGCTGTGTTGCATACATCTCTATCTCCTTATTGAGGAGCACTATGCGTTTCCTGAGGTTTCTGTTGTGTTTCTGTGTCTCCCATCTCTTTTTGAGCGATTGTTTTGCCTCCCACACTGTGGAGGAGCCGGCTATCGATCTCTTCGAGTTGTGTGGCGTTGTGTGTGGCGTTGTTAACATCCTGTTTAAGGGTGTCAGTCCAGTGTTCTATGTCGTCGATGTGTTGGACCTGGTTCTCGCGTGATTCGCGGAACTCACTCAACCCCATTTTATGAGGTTTGTTGCATTTAAAACAAGAGTTTAAAATGTAGTAACAGTAGAGAGCAGATGAACAGAAAACGGAGCGCGAGGTTTACAGCTCCGTAATTATGCATAAAAATTGTAGCGCTTTTGTAAGCTTACTATAATGATAAATTTAAAGCGGAGAACATCGGTATGGTATATAGGGCTCTGTAATGCATCACTAATTGTGAGTGGGATTTTTGCAAAACCTTCGCAAACATTGTAACGATATTACTTAGGCTGGTAATTCAGAAATCACATATGTCCGCTTCGGATGCTCTAACAAATGCGGCTGGTATAGGACCGCGATATTCGCTTATGCTGAAGATTTCTAAACTGTGATTCGTTGCTTTCCCTTCAAAAATTTCAACTTTGGAAAACTTTGTAAGAACAATCAAGGCCCTCACTCTGCATTCTATTTGCTGCAGTCGGTAGACTTCAGCTTTCTCTGTTAAATTGAACAGATTTTATTTCAATCAGTGCAGTGATGGTTTACCGAGAGTATTTCAGCATTTCGCACGTGTTTGAATAGGTAAGTCGGAGTTGGCCCTGAGTTAAAGCTGTCTATTAAGTTCAACGAATATGATTTCCTCTCCGGCTTTCGTATCAGGCCACATGCACCGGATCATATCTACTGAAGCTTATCACTTGCCCACCAACGCGCAAAAACTTCGTATTAGCTGTATTTCTCTCAGTTTCCAGTTATTTATTGGAATTTATTGATTATTGATTGATTATCAATTAGCTTTGATAGGCTATCGATTGGCTATGGATGACTGACTAGCTTAATCCCAACCGTGCTTAGCTAGACTTAGCCAGGCTCAGCTTCGCTAGTTCACAGGGGTATGTGCCATTGCCTTTGGACCCTCTCTGCACTACCGCCAGGATCGGCCCACATTTTCTGTTTACGCGCCACGGCCGGCTTAAACAGCTCCGCTGTTAAAATATGCGATGCGTACGAAGCGGGGAGGCAGGAGGCGAAGCAACGGGCCAACTCGATATGCGCGGCCGTGGAGTGCGAGCAAGAAGAGGAACGACGCGCGGCCGAAGAGCGGCCGAAGAGTGGCCGAAGAGCGGCCTGTTCAGCGGCATGCCGCTAAATAGGCCGCAGAGACCACGCGGTGCCGATTGGTGGACTGCCACTGGCGGGATGCAGACGCGTACTTTCCTTGGCGAAGACGAAATTGGTACTGCGTGTAGCGTCTGCTACCATCGCTGGTTCCGATCATACGTCTTCAGGGTGTTTTGGCCCGCGCATGTGACGGCCATCGAATGAGCGTTTCCCCGGCAGGACGCGAGTTCGTTCGGGTGCTTTGCGCCTCGTGCAGTGGAGATACGCTTCGCGTTGACGTATATATATATATACGTCATATATACATATATATACATATATATATATATATATATATATATATATATATATATAATCATCGAGGATGGTTTTCGCCATCATTTTAAGGCAGCTAGCATTCTTTGCCTACTTCGGGTGTTTCGAATCTATCTCTCTGTCGACTCTCGCCAAGACGCCGTCGTCGGTTTGTCGACGTCGTTCATTCTTCGTCAACACACGTGTAACACGCGGACTTCTTGGTGGTACCAGCAAATAGCACAGCGATGTCCAAAGAAGACGCGCGAAGGAGGAGCCAGGTTGCGCACCCGCCTGGTGTGACACACTTCGGCGGTGGTACTACAGTGTGTCGCTACAACGTTGCTTCAACGGTAATCGCATTAACATCCATCTAGAGATGGGTTCTACCGGCATTTTAACAGCGAAGCTGTTTAAGACAGCCGTAATTTGTGGTGTGTAGCAAGAAATTACCGAGAAAGAAAAGAAAATAATCTTTCTTGCCGAGACGGGATTCGAGCCCGCGTACCCCCGGCCCAAGGCGAGCATCGTAACCACTAGGCAATACAGCCACGCCTGCAAAGCATGCATTTATGCGAACGATATGACTGCGTTCGAGAGTCGTGGTCTTCGTCCACAGCTGCCGCGTTCGTCCGCTCGTGCTCTGCGAGGTGAAGAGGTTTTGCGCGCTATAAGAGCGAGATAGAGACGCATCCACGGAGCGGGTCTCCTGGAATGCGGTGTCGGCATTGGAACGTGGTGTCGGTGTTGCAAGCTGCGCTATGCAACGCGCAGTGACGGCCGTAAGTCCGAGACTCGCGAAAAGAAATTATCATTGTCATGAGTAATAAGATGAAAAGTTCGCGTGCACTTCCAGAAAATGCTGGGCTACGATTGCCCAGCTTCGCTGCTTCAAGCGTTGCGCGGCCGAGTGCAAGGGTAAGCGCTTTCTTTTTCAGCGCACCGATCTGCCATGCAGCAACCTTTACACATGGTTACACCAACATTATAGTTTTGGGCTGTTATGTCGCACCAACTAACCGAACCCTACATTGTGCTTAAGTTGAAACGCGGTTGTTGTTTGGAACTCTCATTACAGAGCAAAACACCCACCTCGCCGACTGCGTAAAAGAGAGCAATACTCCATCAAGTGCATCTTGCAGCCTTTATATATCTGATGTTGTTGAGAACTGGGGTAGAAATGTAGAGACGAGAGAACAAAACACTATCAAGATGTCGGCGCTTCTAAAGGAGATTCTTGTACTGAATTTTACATATTTATCTCAGCTGTGAAAGGCCTCGCGAGTTCGTATTGCTTGCATTGAACTCCGCGGTGAATACGTCTGGCAGTGCATAAGCTCCTATATATGACTCAAGTGCCTCTTCTTTGAGCTGTTAAAGTTCTAGCCCCCCGCCAATAACACTTAGGAATGACGGTGTTTTCAGATAACGCGGACGTACATAGTGTACATGTGATTGATTAGCTTTAAGAGTCATGTCACTGGAAATATCATCGACCAAGTACGCACCACGCTATAAAGATCGTGGAAGTTCCATACAAGTCACTTCTCGGAATAGGAATACTGCGAAAAGAAGCGTATTTTAGAATTAAGCGCGTTGTATGGCCAAATCTTATATACAAAACTTCTCAGCGCCTCGAAAATCTTTCTCAGTAGTGATAGGGGAGTAAAACAGTCGTTGGTTACGAAACCAGTTACCGATCGGTCTCATGTGCTTTGAAAGGTAACTGGGGTGCAATTTAATAATAAGAATGAGTTTACTAAACAGTTCATAATCGCCACTGTCCTGTCACTTTCTAAGGGGCAAGGCTCTTAGCACGTTGCTATGCGTGCTGTTCACCCGCGACGCGCTTGAGGGAACTGCGATCACGGTGTCGAAGCGGACAGTGGCGGGGGCTCATCTGCCTGATTTTTTAATCGTGGGAAGAAATGGGTGACGAAATGGATGCGCTGATTTGGAAGTTTCCTCTAACGCTATGCAAATTCCTTTCTTACATCTGTTTATTCTTCGCAACACCGGATTCCGAACGTACTATATAACCTAACGTCAAAACGTGGGATCTGAGGATAGTGGCTTAATTGCATGAAGTAACCCGAAACCTGAGAGTTGACATTGTGGTATACAATACTTTTCTCGGCACTCAACGCAACTCTCGCCTTTCAGGCAATGTTGATATGCTAAAGAAAGCTGCTAAACGAAGCATACATTGCTGTACAGGAAATGTTAATCAGGTTTTATGTGCGGATTGTCCTTGACATCGGTGAAATTATTATGTTGGACAGATTGGTCACTGCATGAACAATCGTGCTCGCGAACGTGCGCCTAATGGGAAAAATAAAGATGGCGTCCCTGTGTATTGCACACGTTTCCGCATGCCAATGGGGATGCAATGCACGACTTTAGCACTTGCAGATTTTTCGCAAGAATGAAGATAAAAAAAATTTAATTATAGGGTTTCACGTGCAAAAACCACGATATGATTATGAGGCTCGCCGTAACGGGGGACTCCGGAAATTTGGACCACCTGGGGAATTCTTTAACGTGCACCTAAATCTAAGTACACGGGTGTTTTCACATTTTGCCCCCATCGAAATGCGGCCGCCGTGGCCGGGATTTGATAACGCGACCTCGTGCCCAGCAGCCCAACCCCATTGACACTGAGCAACCACGGTGGGTAAGAGTGAAGATACGGCTGCACATGAAAAATTAGAAGGTGATTTTATTAATCAGAACAAGCAACGAATGCGTGATGAAGCTGTAGTATCTAGGTGCATCCCTGCTTCGATGTATACGTAATAAAGCAATTCTTTTAGAAAGGAATAAAAAAAATGTCACAGTTTTGCCCTAAGGGCGAAGCAATGAATGCGATAGCAACACAGCAATGTGACACGAAGTAAGGTGAGCGGCTTTGGTAGCAACATGAATTGTAGTAAACATGAGCTGATTAAGTAAGCAGGTGTGCTGCGGCGTAAGTATACCGACATGAAGAGAGACTCGATGACCACGAGAAGGCGCGTGTGAAACGGTGGTGTTGATGAGAAGCGCTTCCCGTGGGCAGCGCGTGCGAAGGGACACACCTGTAGCGCTGCACTGCCGATCCAGGCAGCATTGCATGGGTAGCGTGCGTTGGAAAATGTGGCCCGGCTATTACTAACTGAATGAACAAGCGTGGTGTGAGCGCGCACAAGCAAACATAAATAGATCACACTGAATGACCGCAGACAACGACTGTCAAAAGGCTGGCAGCAAGCGCATGTACGTCGCAGCGGGCGAAGGTACGTGCGGTCTATCGCTTCAACGGAAACTGAGCGGCGAATGCACAGCGCATAGAAAAGGTCAGAGCCATGTGGAGATAAGAGACAGTGCGGCCTGCGAGCGACGAGCGCGGTTGTTGGCAGAGTAGAAGTGCCCCCCCCCCCGCTCCCTCCGGCGCTGTCGTCCGGCTTCCTTGCTTGCGCGTGGGAGATTGAGTGGGAAGTTCCCCTTGCGCCCGGTTGCAAGAGAGGCCTTTGGTGCCGGAGCGCAGCGTCGCCCCGCCTCCCTCCCTCCCTCCCTCCCTGCCATAGCCCCACGCGCGACGGTCGCGTTTGCTTTCCGCCGTGCGTTCGCTCTCCGTGATAGCGCGCGTCCCCCGCACGCTACCGCTCGGGCATACGGTGCGCGGCGATGATGTTATCTATACGGAACCTCACGGCGACGGCGACGGCGACGACGACGGCGACGCCGACGGCAGAAATCCAGTTTAAGTGTCCATATAATTGCTATCGCAATAAAATGAATGGAAAGAATATCGAGCCTACACTGTGGTTAAACACTATGGATATGTTTTACAATGAGTAAGCAGCTGTAAATAATCGTTCTTTGTTTCTTTCTATGTTTTACAATCGTTAACATTGCACTAAACTTAGTGTGAGATGCAGGATAATGTGAGCACTTATTACTTCACAGGTCTCGCTTGGCGGGGCTACATGCGCTATAGCCATCACGTGAACGTTAGTACGAATTGCGGGCGGCTAGCATGTATTTTTAATGTGTTCGTTACGCTTCAAATTATTTCCCGCTGCATATATAATTTGCTGACGTATATGTATCAACAATAATTTCATGTGTCAGAATGAACTCCAGTGCGAAAGAAGACAAAGAAACTGGTGGCACATTATGACACTTCAATCTAGGAGCAGAAGGAGATTCAGCTCCCATCTCTAGAGAGCGTATATTTCATGATGGCCTCATGACGTACCAGACAACGGTTGGAACGAATAGCATAATATACTCTCCGGGATTGCAGATTAGTCATCGCCTTTCTTGGGATCTCCTGAAAAAAATTTATTCACAGATATTTGACTCTCTCGGCGTGTATTATTGTTCAGCTGTTTTTCTTGCATTTAGAAAGCGCGAGTATAAATCACTGATGGCTATGGACCTCTCCATCGAGATATCGTGGCCACCAAAAAGTACGTTATTGTACATAAGGTTAGCTACCCTTCTTTCATATCCATAGAGCTCAAGAGATGAATTGTCCTCTTTGTACCAGAGCTTTCGTTCAGCGCTCTTGAACGCTTCAGATCCTTGCCACTGTAGGTTCCGGAAACTTCGTTCAATGTTCACTTCCGGAAATACAGCGTCCAGTTGTGCCGTATAAAAAAGAACATGGACATTGTCGAGGACGTGTTCCAGCTTTCTCTTAATGTCTATGAAAAAATCTCCCACTTCCAGTTGCCTTGTTAGCAGGGGCCTCGCTTCATCTAATGTCGCCGACGAATTCACGTGAATGATTCTCTTAAAGTCCACACTATTGGCGTAAGCAAAATACGCATCTACTTCGGCTGCTTGAAGAGGATTTGCGATGTTTCCGTGATGTTTAAAACCAGTGAGCAGCTGCAGTAAAGTCCTTTCTCCTGCGGAGTGCATGTTGAGGAGAGTATTTTTCAGCTCTTGAGCAGCTAATGCGTATTCTTTTCTTTGCACACGCGTATTCGCCATTTCAAGCCAGTCTTCAAGCGTTTTTTTGCCAAAATCATTCAGCAACCCGGAGTAACGAAGGTACTCGGCAGAGTTTAACATTTCCAGCAAAGGAAACAGGAATCCTGCACCGAGCATCACACCTTTTAGCTGAAGAGCAAATTGTTTTGTTCGTTTTAAGATATGATACGCCATTCCAGTCGCTGACCTTGCTGTAAAAGATATAAAAAGAGAAGAAACAGCTGAAAACACTACAAGAAAAGGAAGAAAAAACAAATTGTACATAAACATGGCTTGATTTCTTTTTGGGCCTCATTCACGAAACCCGTCATGGAGTGCCGCATTTGAAGTAATGATTGTCATCCAGCAAATTTTTGTACTGAAATATTCAGGCAAGGAAAATGACCCACGGTAAAATATTTGCGTTGACCGAAACGACCCAACAAACATTTTTGCTTGGGAACCATTTGTTCGGAAAACAAGTTCATAAAGCGCAACTAAGTAGAAATAAAACAGCAATGTTCCCCATGACACCAGAAATATTGCTAAGTACGCTCTGCTGAGGCTTTGAAAAAGGTGAACAGTGTCTACTCACTGAAATAGGAAATAAAAAAAATAAACAAAGGAAATGTTGCGCTCATCTTCGTTCTGCACCTCGACATGTCACTGACTTAGTGCGCCATGTTTTACTAAGCGATGGAATCTTTACTGTTCAGTTTTCTTGCTGTTACGGTAGTTTAATCCCTGCGTTTTCATATTACGTCGAATAGACTTTTTTGATGTTCGGTAAAAATATTTTCAATGAAGGCAATGTTCCTACATATTTCTTACTGATGATACTAGAGATAATCGAACAATTATGTAGCCTAAGCTGTTATGCTTTTGCTTCATCTAGGTATTAACGACGCACGGGACCGCGATGTAGACAGTTTGACAGTCCTATAAAATAAATGTTCGGCTTCGGTGAGATCTCTAGAACGTTTCTTGTAAAAAATATTGTTTTAGTAATAATAGTGCATTACCTCCATACGATTCTCCGGCGATGTATAAATGCCTGTTAAGGTAATGAGGAAATATCCTCAGAAACCGCTTCAGAAATCGTCCAGTGTGTTCGCAAGCCTCTTGAAGTGTACCAGGATAGTTGCTTTTTTCGTCAAAACTGTATCCTGATCCGATAGGCTGGTCGAGGTAGATTACGTTGAAATGCTTTATCAGACTGTGTTCTCTGCGGTAGAGATTTCCAGCAGCGTCGATGCCGAGGGGTCCGTTTTCCAAGAATTGACTGAATAAGGAAGATTTCCATGGGCCTCCTTGCAGCCACAAAAGAAGGGGCTTACTCCCCGGATGGCTCTGTAAACCGGAAGAGCAGATTGGTCGGTTATGTCGTTCATCACAAGCGTTGTTGGCCTGACAGTCAGGGCCGGCAATTCCTCCGCCGGAGGGCACATGCAAATAGGATCAGTTACTCTTGGCTAAACGAACTCTACAATCAATTGCTCAACGCAAAATGCATAGATTCGGTGGTCCAGCACAATGATTTTTGCAATGAAAACGCAATATGCACGACTGGTTCAAAGAGAAAACAATGCAAGTGCTTAGGAAGTCGAGCTTGTGCTTAGAGTACGCTCAGAATATCGACAGTTATTTTTCTTTTAAATAACGGCGTGAACTGTAACTTAAAAGATTAGCAATCACCTCTTCGTCAATCCAGCTACTAGAACTACTAGCTATGGCGGTCCTAATGTATCGGTCTGCGGCAGCTTTGTCAGGGCCTAAATAAATTGCTGCAACTGCGCTTCACGGTGAAGTTCAAGCGTAATTCAAATGAAAGGTTAATGAGCGTTAAGGGCGGGTTTAGTAAAAACACTCCCGACGAACCGCTGACCTTCAACTAACGTTTATTGCGTGCAGCGCATGGTACATAACTACGCCCAAGGCAAAAAAAAAATGACGTCATTGCAAATGATTTCATATCAATTGCCGCAGCCAAGGCGCGCACGTGGCCAAGACTGCAGAAGTTATATTTCCTTATGAAAGAGAATACTTGAGTGTGCTTGTACGCAACGCTGCCCCTTTGAATTCGTGCATAAGCCCACCACCCAATAATATATTTGATAAAGAGGTAAAATGTTTAAATGGTTGTCCCCGCGCGCATCTTGGCTGTGGTCATTGATATAAATTAACTTTCTATGACGCCGAAATCTACTTTCCCTTATGTGCATTTATTGCGCAGCACGCAATAAAGGTTTGTTGAAGGTTAGCGCCTCATTACTTTTGTTCTTTCTTGTCCCGTACCTCCTACTGTTTTGACTTCGATATCTACAAGGTAGTCCACGTCAGCGCTCTAGTTCATAAAGTCTAGCGATTAATGAAAGACAACGTATTTCGTGTTAAACTGCAGCTCTAAACAACGCGACACAGGACACAGCAAGAGAGCCGTAGGACAGAGCGCTGACTAACAAACATATTATTAGTCAGCGCTCTGTCCTATGGCTCCCTTGCTGTGTCCTGTGTTGCCGCAATTCAAAACAGCTGTTGATCAAGATATACCAACTTGACCAAATGAACACGCTACAGTCTTTCTTGCCGTGTTACCCCAATTTTTCCGTATCGGCTTTTTCTAGACTCGTTCGCGGGACGATCCCGGAGAAAGTGCAGTCTAAATTTGTGCGCCGATCCCGAAGACCAATCTGGTATGGTAGTACCGGTATTCCCGGTGGTATCAGTAGTATCGGTGCCGGTGGCAACGCCGTGCGGTGGAACCAGTGATAAGGGGAGCGTACTTGGATTCTCCCCTCCTGACAGCGTGCGTCTTGAGACTCTGTCATTGAGAAGCTGCGCCCCTTGTCGAAGAAGCAGATGCTGTAATTTGAGACGCTGCGGGCCTATCGGAATGAATTATTGGGTCAGACACTCCATTTTCAAACGCAGCTCGCTGAGAAACTCTTTGTCTTTGATCGACTTCAACTAGAGGTTGAAATGGCCTTACAAGTTTTGTTATTGGCGGTGGGTGTTGCTGGGTTGATCCACACATAGTAAGAGCGTGTTCGTTGCTGCATAGGCAGGTCAGCGTTAACCAGATAGGAAATAGCGCTAACTGTAGGCAGTGCATCACAAGTCAGTTCGGCGAGCTGGTGGTTGTCTCCCAGGCTCCCGCTGCCGAAAGGGGGCGGAACAGGTCGCGGATGGAAAAAGAAGGAAAGACTTACTTAAGCCTCCACCAAGAGAATCTGAAAATAAAGGGGAAGCCGAATGCAGCAGTAATGAAACACAGAACACTGTGGGGCCAGAATAAGTGCGAGGTGGTTGGAATCTGGAAAGGAATAATGGTGCCAGTGCTAATGTTCGCAAATGCCATTCTATGCTTAAAATTGGATGTCTTGTCTGGGTTGGAAGTTAAACAACTCAATAGGCCGGTTGGCTTTGGGGGCCCTCGGTTAACCACAAATGAGGCAGTGTAGGGTGACATGGGTTGGGCCTCTTTTGAAGTCAGAAAAGCACAGAGCAAAATTAGTTTTGAAAACTCAGGAACATGGATGAAAATAAATGAGCACCTGACAAGCGTGGACACATGGAGGAAGAGGTCAAGAAAGTTCGCAACATTGTAAAGGATAACTGAAACTGTAAATAGACAACCAGGAGTCATCAGAAGGAAAGTGAGAGAAATAGAGACAGTGAATTGGATGAAAAGAATGGAAACAAAAATGGCAATGAATATTTACACGAATGAGAAGAAATAAATTAGAAGAGAAAATCTATACCATAACACGAAGAGCAGTGTATCGCTATTTGAGGCTCGAGCCGGTTGCCAAGGACCAAAACATACCGGAGCAACTATTTGGAACTAGATGAGGCATAAGTATGTAGCAGCAAATATCCGGAGACCACTCAGCACATCCTAATGGAATGCGAAGGGATTCACCCAGTGAGGACAGTAGGCGAGGTACTCCTTCCAGATGCGCTTGGGTTTAAAGTGGACGGAAGCTTCAAATGGTCAGCAGTCAAGATATAAGCAAGAAGAAGAACGCAAACTTTATGAGATAAGCAAGAGACGTTTAGAGTATTGGTGGAAAAAAAGCAGAGAAGAGATTGATATGACCTGATCTCATAAAGTCATAGGTAGCGGTAGAAGGTAGATTTTGAGGAAAATAAAAAGAGAGAGAAAAAAAAAAGAATAATGAGATGTATACAAAAATGATAGATAAAAACAAGTGTAGCATGCCTGAATAAATCAAGCAGGCTAGGTGACTATTTGTCACCACCCGTTCCTAAGGGGACACATTAAATCATCATCATCATCATCATCATGGTACGGCGCTGTTGGCGGTGGAGGTGGAGAACGTCGCACTACACCGGCATAGCTCAGCGGGCGTGTTTCGGGGCCCGGCGCGGGCGATGAAAAGGCTTGCCGCAGTTCCTGGCGCACTACTTCTGCAACATAAATGGCTGCTGGCTCTGAAGAATGAGCAACCAGGGTTTGCAACTCCTCACGCAATATTATGCGAATCAGCTCTCGCAAAGAGCACTGGCTAGTGCAAGACAGGGGTAATTGGAGATCACAGGGCGAGTCCTTCGTCAGGCAGTGAACATAAATATAGGCTGATGGTGATGATTCTCTATTCAGTCTATTGTGTAATGTTATTCTTAGACATAATAAACTGTGAACCTACTGTTAAGGTAGCGCGTCATATCCGGGGCATAACTATTCATAGAAAACACTGCGCGTTCCGTGGCCGATAAAATAAATAAACTTCGCAGCCTTATTGAAATAACCTTCTCGGGCGCACTAGAAATAAAACAAAAACAAAACAAGACACTTTTTTTTTCTGATGACATTACAGATCCTTAATCGCACAGACACACAATTCAATTCCATTGAGATGGCCTAATTCTTACCTCTGAGACAATGTGCAGGAAGAACGCATAGGAAGAATCGCTGTCATCAACCGGAATTACTCCGGAGTAGGCTTCCAGCTTATCACAAGGATATGGCAAACACACGCGACTTCTTTCCTTCATCGCCGTGAGTTTCTCTTCGGACACAAAGTCACTTGTTGCATGCAACACTGTATAGTCGAACGGTTCTCTGAAAAAAAAAAAGAAACGCCAATAAAGTCAGTTAAACCAGGATGCGACAGGGGTAACTGGAGATCGCAGGGAGATGCCTTGGTCCTGCAGTGGACATAAAATAGACTGATGATGATGATGATGGTGAAACCAGGATAACGCAAACGAACAGTAGATCCCGTTGGCTCAGTGATGGGGCTCCAGTACCGCGTAAAAGGTAGGCACTAATAAATGAAAAAAAAAAAACAAGGTAAAAACCGAGGGCCTCCCTAGACTTTAGGGGCAGACATAAGAAATGTCTACCAAATTGACACGTTTACTTGTTTATCTTTCTAGGGTGACCGCTCTTCACCGGCTAACAAATGTTAAACGTTATCGCTCCTCGCAGGACGCGCCTGCACCTATCGGGAGTTTCTAGAATGTTATCCGTGGTTCTGTCCGTTGCCTATTGTCACCGAACCTTGTGTAATCTGGTGGTATGCGTGACGCGAATTGTGTAGTAGTCTTTGGAAGACACGCGGACACCAGCGATTATGCTAGAACTTTCCACGAGTCATGTATAAAAGGCGACGCGCTTGGCGCCCTTATCAGATTACGACGATCGCCAACGGTTCTCGCAGCTATCATTGGGCTTTGGGGTGATGGTGACAAAAACTTTTATTGGTCCCGAGAAACTGGCCAGAGGGAGCCGAAGGCTCCTCAGGTAAAGTCGGTGGCTCCGCCCACGATGGCACCTGTGTTTCTTGGCACAGGTTCGCCCAATAAAGAGTTAGTTTCGCAACACACAGTTTTTGCTATTGTTGTCTTCCGTCGGTGATTCAGGCACAAGTCGTAGTAGAAGAGCGATTATTTAATAGAAGAATAAAGGTTACATGGCCACACAAGGTGACTTTGCCACACAGGCGAGCACTACGCCGCACAGGCGAACTCACACGAGCGTAAACACATGTATTCTTCTTTCACGGACCAGCCGGCAACTGCAACGTGGGTCCCAATTTCAGTTAGGCCCACTGATGCATTACGTAAAGAGCGCTTCCCGAGGGAGGGCGCCAGCGATATGCTAACAATACTGTGTTCTTCACAGTCACTGCAACGTGACATCTTGTGGCAATGCGTGCACATGTCAGGCACATTGCCCGGACTCGTTGCCACCACCTCGCCGCACTCACCGTGGAAAGACCCCGCACGTCATATAGCACAACTGTCAGTGCATATCGTGCCTCGATTACATCTGGGTACGCACCTCCGGCCAGGCTGGTGTCTCCTCCATGGTGTTTGTGCCACCCTGAAGTCCGACTTAGAATTCCAGGACTTCAGGAAAAGTCAGATTTATCACCGTCTGCACTAAAACAATTGAGCTTACTCCTGTTGTACGAGAGATACAGCAGTCACGTGCACGCCTATACGGACGGATCGACTACACCGACCAGTTCTGGCGGTGCTGTGTTTATACCGACGAGAGGAGTAACAATGCGATTCAAGACCTCACATGTCACGACGTCCACGGCTGCAGAGCTCACGGCTCTGCGCAGTGCACTTCAATTTATAGACGCAGAGAGTCCTGGTACATGGGCCGTGTTTTCTGACTCGAGACCGGCTTTACAAAGTATGCAGGCAGTTCTCCGACGTGGAGCTCACGAACAACTAACGTATGAAATTGTCAAACTTCACCACGACGTCAAACAGAAAGGCCACCAAATTATTTTCCAATGGCTACCTGGCCACTACGGGATCAATGGAAACGATCTCGCTGACAAAGCTGCCCGAGAGTCACATCAAGAACAACAAAGCGTTCCCATTCCTCTTTCCAGGACAGACGCTGGAAGGCAGCTTCGTCACCTAGCACGCAAGCTCTCTTTAACAGAGTGGAACAAGCCAAATATAAGGCGCACGAGGCTACACGAACTGACCCCTTCGCTCCAACTCCGACCTCCACCCGGGATTCACCGACGTGAGGCATCGCTTCTACACTGGCTGTGGTTGGGAGCGGCTTTCACGAAGGTGTACTGTGCTTTGATTGGAATGACCGAAAGTGCCGCGTGCGACGTCTGCGGCAGCGAAGAGAACATAGAACATTTATTGTGTCACTGCGATCGATTTCAGTCGGAAAGACAAACTTTATCGAACGCATTGCGACGACTTGACGATCGACCGTTGTCCGTGCAGGTGCTCCTTGAAGACCGTCCCCATCGCTCGTCAGCCCACAAAGCTGTGAAGGCACTGTTGTCTTACTTGAGGACGACTGGCCTATGTGAACGCCTTTGAATTGCTTAGGCCCTCCGCGTGCGTGCGCGAGCTCACCGTGTCCTTCCTCCCCCGCCCCCCTCCTCTCTCTATCTCATCTTTCTATTCCCTCTTTCCCGTCCCCCAGAGTAGGGTAGCCAACCAGACGCATTTCTGGTTAACATCCCTGCCTTCTCTTTCTCTCCTCCTCCTCCTCCTGGTGGAAGTGGGGGGTCCAGCAAAAACATTTTCTCTCGTTTTCGTGCTATGCCCTCCAAACCCTGATAAGACCGTGAGACAGCACTCTCCTTTCATTGTTGCGAAATGCCTCACTGACACAACAGGACACGGATACAAAGCTACGAAAATGGTGAGTGGCCACCTCCTACTTGAGGTCCGTGACATCGAACAAGATGGAAAACTCTACAATTTTTTGGCATTCGGTGATGTCACAATCATTATCACACCACACTGCTCGATGAATAGAGTCCGATGAGTCATATCAGACGATGATCTCCTCAACTATTCCGAAGAAGACCTTCTCTATGGATGGAAGGATCAGATAAAAGAATTCTTAAGTGACAACAGCATCCTCACACCGGTACAGCATGGCTTTAGGAAGGGGTTTTCCACCGTCACCCAGTTGGCTTCAGTCATCCATAGCTTTGCTAGCATTCTTGATAAACCTGGTCAGATTGATGTTATATTCCTGGATTACAGAAAAGCATTTGATCTTGTTTGTCACCATAAACTAATTGAAAAGCTCGAAATCATAAAACTACCGCCATACTTAATCAGCTGGATATCTGCATACTTAACTAAGCGCACACAATTCGTCAGCATAAGCGACTGCCCTTCAGATGAAGCACCAGTTACTTCCGGTGTTCCTCAAGGCAGCGTGCTTGGCCCCTTGTTATTTTTAATATATATTAATGATATTGTAGAAGTAATCACTCACCCCGTTCAATTAAGATTGTTTGCTGATGATTGTGTTTTATTTAATGAAATTAAATGCCACGAAGACCAAGTCCTCTTAAATTCTACCCTTCAGCGCATTCATAACTGGTGCCAGCAGTGGAACATGGAGCTCAACACTAATAAAACAGTTTCTATGAGAATTACAAAAAAAAGCACCCTTTACCGTTTACTTATGATCTTGCCTCTCAACCCTTATCCGAAGTCGAGGAATATAGGTACCTGGGCGTTATCATAACGCATGATCTTTCCTGGAACAAGCATATCTCTACTACATGTGCTTCAGCTTTAAGAAAACTTGGTATGCTCAGGCATAAATTAAAAATGGCACCTCCGGAAACCAAGCTGTTGGCTTACAACTGTATTATAAGGCCTACACTAGAATACGCGGCAATTGTTTGGGACCCGTACACGAAACGCAACATCGATGCATTAGAAAAAATTCAGCGAAAAGCTGTACGCTTTATATTTTCTAAATACCGTCCAACTGACTCTCCCTCAAACTTAATGAAAATGAATAATATACAAACACTAAAATTGCGACGAAAAATTCAAAGGATTAAGTTCCTCTATCTGCTTCAGAATAATCAGCTATCTCTTGAAGGATCAGAACGTTATGAAAGTCTAGAAAATAAAGATCAAACGTGAGAACAACCAAATCCCTGCAGAACATTTGATCCTCACCTTTGGATCGAGTGCGCTACCAGACTCTCACGAAACATGGTACACAAAGACAAGAATATGAGCATACATCACAAACCCGTGCAGATGTTTCAAGTACCAAAGATTCAGCCATTTCTCGCAAAGCTGCCGAGACAGACTGACCTGTGCGAAATGCAGGTGAGTCCGAACGCATCTTACAAATGTAGTGCCACTCTCCGCTGTCCGAACTGCAACGTGGACAAGCAGCCTACTCTCGTTCGTGTCCGGCGTGTAAAAAAATGTCGGAGTTTCGCCCGAAAGGTGAAGCATCGATTGCGATAGCAAATTAGTAGAGAGCTATTCGGAGTAGGGATAGTAGTTTTATCGGCGGCATAAACTTGGACACATTGGCTTACTAACTGAATTAACAATCGTGGTGTCAGCGCGCACAAGCAAACATGAATAGATCATACCGAATGACCGCAGCCAACGACTGTCAAAACGCTGGCAGCAAGCGCAGGTTCGCGCGGTCTATCGCTTCAACGGAAACTGAGCGGCGAATGCACAGCGCGTACAAAGGTCAGAGCCGTGTGGAGATAAGAGACGGTGCGGGCGACCGCCGGGCAAAGTGCAGAGAAGTAGTTGGCAGAGGAGAAGCTGCCCCCCCTCCCCCCATCCCCCCTCTTCCCTTTTCTCGCTTTCGCGTGGGCGATTGAATGGCAAGACACGCCTTTGGTGCCGGAGCACAGCGCCGCCCCGCCTCCCTCCCTCCCATACCCCCACGGCCTTTCGCGGGACGGTCGCGTTTGCTTTCCGCCGTGCGTTCGCTCTCCGTGATAGCGCGCGAGAGAGTTCGCCCTCCGTGATAGCGCGCGTCCCCGGCGCGCTTTCGCTCGCGCATACGGCGTGCGGCGACGATTTTATAGCCCTTGGAATCTATACGCAACCTCACGGCGACGGCGACGGTGACGACAACGGCGACGCTGACGGCAGAAATCCGGTAGAAGTGTCCATACAATTGCTATCGCAATAAAAATATTCTTACATTTGAGGTAAAAGAGAACATCCTCTTGCAGGAAGCACGAAAACAGGTTCCATTTCTTAATACCGCAGGGTATGCTGATGCGGTGCGTAAAGGGGCAACGCGGCAGCAGACACCGGCATCGGTCCGGACCATAAAGACGGTGGCCGTGGCTATGCCACCAGCCCTCTTGGCGAGAACAGCCGGTGCTGCTTCGCCGTGCGGGAAGCAGGGCCCATCGACCTCCGAGTGGGTGGCTTCAGCGTCATGACTCTCGAGACGTGGCTCACAAAGAGAACACATCGCTCGCAAGAGCGTATAACTCGCAGCCAGACATCGAAACCAGCGCCTAAGGAGCAGCGGGATCCTCTCGATCACCCCAAAAACAAACCGTGGCCCATGGCACCTGGAAAGGGACCCCTGAGCTAATATTTGTTTTCGTAAACACACAACATAACGCTCTTTCAATAATGATTAACAAGTTCTACGGTGCAATGTGAGAGGTCTTCTTCACAATATTAATGACACTAAATACATCTTGTCTTATCCTTGTCGTCTGCGACATTAACGCTCATAACAGTCTGGGGGGAGAGTCCCTGACTGATTCGAGGGGTCGACTGATAGCAGGCTTTCTTGTGATGCCTGCTGGGTGCCTGATTATAGGAAAGAACCTACTACCTGTGAAATTGCACGTAATTTGTATTCCTAGATAGATTTAGCACTTGGATCGCACATCTTTTGCTCACTTAGAATACCATATAATAAAGACGTCGCAGCTTCGCCCGAAAGGGGAAGCACCGATTGCGATAACAAATTGGTAGACAGCTATACGAAGTAAGGATATTGGTTTTATCGGTCGTATAAACGTGTAAACACAGCCATACTAACTAAATTAGCAAGCGTGGTGTCACGCGCGCACAAGCAAACATGAACACATCTAACTTGATCCACAGCCGCTGGGGACTGAGGGCGGTTTAAAGGAGATTCTTATTGAAAGGGTGAAATGGTATTGTTCTAGTGGGGGAGTGACTTTGTTGAAGCTTAGTGGGCCTTCCTAATTTGGTTGCACCTTGACTAGTATAGCTGCACTAGCTCTCGGCGATATCTTTTTTTGCCGGTATCAGGCGCCACTCTATGCCTGAAAATGTAGTGGTCTGGAGGAGGATTCGGACTTACGACCTTCAGATTACTATACTATAAAAATACCCTAAATAAATAGTCATTGAAATATCATATGCGCCACAAACGCCATAAACTCTCTGTTCGCACTCTACATCCGTTATTAACGCACGTAATAGTGCCACTGAGAGCCTCATTAACTTCAAGGATGTACTACCAGACTTTGACTTTGACTTTGCGGTCAAAACTCTTGCGTACGACTCGTGCATTAAAAAGAAATATCGAACAGAACACTATACGCTTATGCATACAAGACCAAAAGCCTCCAACCTAACTGCACAGTTACCCTAAAATATTCATAATTGAAATGTTACATGTTCGTACTTTACATCCGTTATTAACGCACGTAATAGTACCACTGAGAGCCTTGTTGACTTCACAGATGTACTATCAGAGTCGCTCTCACTTTGGGGTCAAAACTGTTGCGTGCGACTCATGCATTAAAGAAATAAAAAAAAAAACTTGCGCAAATTACGCGTTCAAGGCTACAAGAAGATTCGCGCTTATGTATAGGTAATGCCACGCACTAAATGAAACTCAAGTGCTGCCGTCTTCTAAATACACGTGCGAAACGTGCACAGCCTTAGACATACCCTTTGTAAGGAAAAAGTGCACGGTAAAGCCAAGGGAGAAGCGGGCGAAGAAGAGGAGGCAGAAGTAAACAAGGCGTTTTGGTTGAAGGCCGACTGTCTGTCTGCTTCTATTCATTGCAATGGCGCAGCCAACGAACGCCCAGTCTTAAGGCGCTCCAGCCTTAACCATCGTACTGCGGAGGCCTTGCGTCCTCCTGCATTTCGTCGTCCTGGGTCCTTTCGGTGAGGGAACGGCATCAACGCTTCCCATGGCATGGCTGCCGTTCTTGGGACTACTTCGATCTCCGAGCTGCCAAGGCATGCCGTCCACGCTGCCTTGGACATGGATTTTCGCCATCCTGGGTGCCTCCTGCGGCCAGGGAACGCCGTCCACGCTTCTCATGCCCTGTATAATTGCCCCACGACATCATCGACCTTTCCGCCACCAATAGCTGCTGTTCAAAACTTTATTTAATGTAGACGGAGGAAGCTTGAGGTGTCCCGGAGGGGGCCACCTCTCACACTCACTAGGTGGGCTCCTCATTACAGGAGCCCATTGGCGGCCGCCGCGGCTTGTGCTCGGTCGACCAGGGCCTTCTGACTCGCCAGGTCGGAGCAGCCGAACAGGGCTGCCTCCCAGTCCTCCCGGGTGGGGTTTGGTTTTGGGGTGAGGTTCGGGGTTGATTGGCATGCCCACACAATGTCGAAGATGTCCGAAGACTTCTCCGCACAGTGCGGGCATTTTCCTGTACAGGCAGGATCAAAGTGCTTTAAAACTGCCGCACACAGTAGTGTTTTGGTGTAAAGGCGGAGGAGTGTACGTTCCTCTCCCTTTGTAAGGCCCTTAGAAGGCTTAGGATAAATTGCGCGGCCGAATTGGTATAGTTGAATAATTTCTCGAAAAGTTAGTGCCGGATTGGGTTCGGGATCCATTTCGGAAGGGTCTGAAGGCGTTGCCCGGAGAGTGAGCGCGCGGGCAGCGGCGTCTTCCGTTTCGTTGCCTTCGAAGCCCATATGAGCAGAAGCCCATTAGATCGTTCGAGACGCGGGGGCCCCGAGGTAGTCACTGTATTGAAGGATGCGAGACGCAATGAGAGGGATGTACCCCTGTTCAATATTTCTGCAGGCCCCTCTCAAGTCGGTAATGATGACGCGCGAGTCCTGGTCTGCGGCAGCTAGGGCGATCGAAACTTCCTCCGCATGTGTTATGTCTTGTGCTCTGAATGTTAGGCTATTCATCGCGACGTTTTCATGGACGACTGCGGCCGTGTACCACCCCCCATGGTGAGGGCCGGAGGCGTCCACGTAGAAGATTCCGTGTTTGTTCCCATAGTGGCGGGCCAGTGCCTCCGCCCGCGCAAGGAGCCTGCCACTGTGGTCGTCACGTGTCATGTTGGCCGGAAGAGGCCGCACGTGCAGGGCGTACCTCCAGACTTCGGGGATGCGTACGAGCTCTTCCATCAGTGTTGGGTGCTGGATGTGTAGTCGGGCTAATAGGCGGCGTCCCGACGGCGTCTTTGAAAGTCTTGTATATTGATTGGTCAAGTGTGCCTCCCGGAGCTCCGCGAAAGTGTTTACCATCCCCAGGCCCATGAGGCGGTGGTTGGACGTGGTTATCGGGAAATCGAGGGCACGCTTGTACATCTTCCTGAGAATCACCTCGAGGGCGTTCTCGTCGTACTTGAGCAGGTGGAGGTAAGGAGTCGAGTAGAGGACTCGACTGGTCACGAATGCATGCGCCAGCCGCAAGGCGTCTTTGCACCGTAACCCCCCGCGTTTGTTGGAAACCCGGCGGACCATCCGGCTAACCTGGTCCCCCACCTTACGCAATTTGGCTGTTGTATCAACTCGTTTGTGTTTGTAGATAAAGAGACCCAGCACTCGAATCTCATCGTGTTCGGGTATCGGGCCGCTAGCCAGGAATAGCTCCATTTTGGTGGTGCACTTAGGCGACGGGCGAATGTGCACAAATTCGGATTTGAATGGGGAGCACTGAAGGCCGCAGCGGCGGGCGTAGGCGTCCACGATCTCCGCCGCTTGCTGCAATGTCTCCAACCGATCCGTGTTTGGCCCAGATGGTTATGTCGTCGGCGTACAGCGCGTGCGGGACGCCTTCGCCAGCTGAGCCGGAAGCTTCATCATGGCCAGATTGAAAAGTAACGGCGAGAGGACCGCGCCCTGTGGGGTACCTCTCGTTCCCAGTTGATAGGGGCCATGTTCTTCGTCTTATATTTGGATGAAAGATTGTCGATCCGAGAGAAATTGCTTGACATACTGGAATGTGTTATGTCCACAGTTTGTCTGGGAGAGATGTTGCAGATAATTTCGTTGTCGAAAGCCCCCTTCGAGTCTAGGGCGAGTACAGCCTTATCGTTGAGGGGGTATTCGACAGGGTTGAGAATTTCTCGGTCGATTTGAAGCAGAACATCCTGCGCGGACCGGTGCGGGCGGAAACCAAACATGGTGTCTGCGAATGCAATTTGGGTTTCCAGAAACCCAAACAGCCTGTCCCGCACCATGGTCTCCATCAGCTTTCCCACACAAGACGTGAGGGAGATGGGGCGGAGGTTGTCTGTGTTTATGGCTTTGCCGGCTTTTGGAATGAAAGTTACCAGAGCGGTCTTCCATTCGATTGGGAGGGGTGCCTCACCAAGCCAGATGGAGTTGATGAAAGCGAGGAGGGTATCGTATGTGGGGTCGAGAAGATTGACAAGCAGTTTCAAGGTTATGTTGTCCCGTCCCGGTGCCGTTCCTCGTTTCATTTTAGCTAGGGCTGCCTTCAGGTCATGCAGCTGGAACGGCTGATCCAGCTCCGCGTTCTCTGAACCTGCATACGAGTACGCGGGCCCTCGTGGTCCTGTTGAGTGCAAAGGTACTATTCGCGTAGTTTGTACGCTAATTTTGAGGTATCTCCATCGAAGCTATGAATAACTCGTTGGAGATGTTTTTGTGTCTCGGCGCGTGTTTGAGTCTGGTCAATTAGGGCGCGGAAGAGGCGCCATGTGCTCCGGCTAGACATTTGTCTGGCCGCCGTGTTACAGCGGTCCACCCAGTTCGAGTCGGCGAGCTGGGCCGCGTACTCTGCCGCCCACTGGGTGAGCTCGGCAATGCGAATTTTGAGCTTTCTATTATGTTTTTGGCGGCGCCATCTGCGGACGAGGCTGTGCCGCGCCTCCCAGAGGTGCAGAAGGTGGTTGTCTACCTCCGGCGTTGCCTCCGAGAGTTGAATTTGGGTTTCCGTCGAACGAAGGTGTGTAACCAATTCTTGTGCCCACGCGTGGTATCCTTGTTCGTGGATAGAGGCCGAATTGATGTATCTTTGCCGGAACTTATTCCAGTCGGGGAGCCCAGCTTGAGCGTGTGGTCTTGCCAATGGTTTAGTCATTACGATGGTAGTGATAAGGCAGTGGTCACTACCGACGGTTTCCTCGGTGTTGGCCCATTCTGCATGTCTAATGTTTTTGGTAAAAGTAAGATCCGGACACGTATCCCGGGTCACGGAGTTACCCACCCGCGTTGGATATGCAGGGTCGGTGTGGAGAGTCAGGCCCAGCGTGGACGCAAGTTCCGCTAGCTTGCGTCCACGCTTCTCCTCACGCACGTACCCCCAGAGAGTACTGTGGGCGTTGAAATCGCCCACAATCACCAGGGGGTCCCTGCCCGCAGCCTTTAGAGCACGGCTAAAGAGCGCTGCGAACGTTACATCTTTGAGTCTGGGGGAACAGTATATGGTTGAGTATGTGGAGTGGTGCATCGTGTTTCTTAAGCGGAAGAAGTGTCACCATCGCATACGAATATTCAGTTTCAAGTTCCAAGGCGACTGGATTAGCTGTATAATTTTTATGGACACAGACGCAGGAAGAGGGGTCCTGCTGGAAGGTGATGTAGCTTGCAAGGGTGGCGCCGCTCCCTGGCTCCTGGAGGGCGACCACCGCCGGAAGCGAGTCGAAAGTTGAAAGGAAATGTCGGAGATTCGCCCGCTTCGCGCGGGACCGAAAGACCCGACAGTTCCACTGGACAATGTGAACAGGGGTGGCCGAATTGGTTTTTGGGGAGCGCCTGATCTTAGGGTTGCTCGCCATGGTCAGTTAGGCTGAGGTTGGATTGTAGTGACGCTGCTCCGGAGCCAGCACTCACAAGGAGGGCGGAGTCCTCCATACCGGAGAGCGAGCAGCTGTCGTCATTGTCTACCTCGGGGGTGCGTCTAGAAATTTTGAGAAGGCGGCCGGATACGTCCTTGTAGGGACCGCCGGGCCTGCGCAAGGGGCGCGAGGAGTGCGCAATTTGTTAGGCAATCATCGCGGGGATTGTATCTTGCAATTTTGAAATGGCGGTAACCATCATTGAAATTTGGTTTTCCAAGGTGGCGAATCGGGCGTCTATGGCCCCGAAACGGGCCTCGAGGCGGGCCTCGAATGCGGCCTCCGCGCTTGTTGCCGCCTTCGGCTCCACGAGCTCACTTTCCATTACCTCAGTCGCGGGTAGGGAAGGAGCAGAAAGAGGCTGGTTGATTTTGGATTACAATTCGTTAATTTTCTTTAGCAGCATCTCGTTTTGGGCCCTGAGTGCTGCTATTTGATCTTGCTCGGCGCTCCGCGCGCTTGGGAGGGGAGTAAGAGGGGGGGAAGAAGCAGCCGCTCCCGAATTGCTCACCTGGCGTCCGTTTTTGACGGCATTGACCCAGGCCCCGGTTTTGCCGTGCGTCTCCGCTGCTCGTTTCTCCAGGCCGCCGTGTGGTGGCGGCTGGTCGCTGGGTTGCCCAAGATGGCGGCTTTTGTTCTTGGGCGTCATTTTCTTTTTCCCGCCCTTTTTGGCGGCCATCTTGGGTGTGCGGAATTTTGCCGCACAGTCGCGAGAGTTGGTGGCATGGGCACCACCGCACACAGAACAACGGGGAACACAGTTGTGAGGGGCCCGGACTCCCTCCACTAGCGGAACATGGAGTCCGCAGAGTCCACACGTGTTCGGCTGCAGGTTTGGACATGCATGCGCGCGGTGCCCGACGGCCCCACAATGGCCGCAGGCGGGGATAGTTTTGTAATAGTTTTGCACAGAGACGACCATGCTGTCATAATGCACGTAACGGGGCTTCTCCTTACCCGCGAAGGTGATGCGTGCATTGTTGGATGTTCCAAATTTTCGGATTTCCACGATGGTGCCGGCACGCCAGCACACTCGGTGTTGAAGAGTTTCCGTGGTGTCCGTGTTACGGACCGCGATCCCTCCGTGGCACGTGTTGCCGCCGTCTTGTCTCAGGTAACCGTCAAACGGGACCGATCCCTTCTCGGTATTCACTGCAAAGTCCCCGATGAGCCGGTCTGCCGCCTCGATGTCCGGGGTATGCACGATGATGATGTTTTGGTCTCGCGATGGCAGAACGGAGGTGGCGCGGGCCCGTTCCGGCCCGAGGTACGCCGAGATGGCGGTGCCGTAGCCGGTTTCCGTGAACGCCTCGTGAAGAGAAACACGTTCTCTGGGCTTGATGACTATAACGTAGTCTTCGGGAGCGGGGTTGATCATTGGGCGCGGCTTCCACTTCGTGAACGCCTTGCCCTTGCGTCCCGTGGCGCGCGTCGCGGGAGCGTTCATTTTTCCGACCGATGAGCCGGCGGCCGGGGTGGCGTTGGACGCCGTCATCTTGGCGTTGTCCTGGGAGTGGCGTTCAGCCGCTTGAAGTAAATCTTGACTCCGAATTTTCAGAAAAATGTCACAGTTTCGCCCTAAGGGCGAAGCAATGAATGCGATAGCAACACAGCAATGCCATACGAAGTAAGGTGAGCGGCTTTGGTAGCAATATGAATTGTAGTAAACATGAGCTGATTAAGTAAGCAGGTGTGCTGCGGCGTAAGTAGACCGACATGAAGAGAGACTCGATGACCACGAGAAGGCGCGTGTGAAACGGTGGTGTTGATGAGAAGCGCTTCCCGTCGGCAGCGCGCGTGCGAAGGGACACACCTGTAGCGCTGCACTGCCGATCTGGGCAGCATTACATGTGTAGCGTGCGTTGGAAAATGTGGCCCGACTATTACTAACTGAATGAACAAGCGTGGTGTGAGCGCGCACAAACAAACATGAATAGATCACACTGAATGACTGCAGACAACGACTGTCAAAACGCTGGCAGCAAGCGCATATATACGCCGCAGCAGCGGGCGATGGTACGTGCGGTCTATCGCTTCAACAGAAACTGAGCGGCGAACGCATAGTGCATAAAGGTCAGAGCCGTGTGAGACGGTGCGGCGAGCGACGAGCGTGGTTGTTGGCAGAGGAAAAGTGATGATCATCAAAACAGTGATGCGTTTATCCGTCAATGCGTTTCTCCGTCAACGCCTCCTCCGTTCCAACGGCGGCGGCTAGAAACAAGGTACGCGCGAGCGGCGCAGCGTGGCGCCAGCGGTCAAACGCTGTACCTATTAGCAAATATAAATACGCCTCGCGGCCGGGCGTCGCCATCGCTGACGACGGCGCCGACGTGGTCGGTCGAAAAACGGCCGCAAATTTGTAGAAAATGGGCCCACCTGGAAGAATTTGGTATCCAGCTGTTCGGCTCGATGTTACGGATCGCTCGATGCCAGTTTTGCCTGGGTAGGGTGATTTGGGCCGCGGCCCCAGCCGAAAATCGGCGGAGCCGACACAACACACGTTTGCTGGCGGCGCGCGCTCGCAGCGCCCCCCGGCGTCTGAGTCTTTCTATGACGTGTGATTAAATTTTTAAAGATGGATGTTTATTTCGCGACCTATGCATGTAGTTGACTTATCATCCAAGTACAGTCATATTTCGATTTCGTCCGCACTCTAAGTAGGGAATGTACATAGCTTACTCTTGTTGGAGGTAGAAGCAGGGGTCTCTCTTGTTATCCTCGCACTTGCAGAAAGTCAAGGCGATGCCACAAAGGAGAATAATTTTAGGGACCTCAAGAAAGCTCATTGATGTGTGTGTCAAGCTGTAATAAAGAATATGAGAAACGGGTCAGTTGAATACATTAGTTTGTGAATTTCTCTGATAAAGATTCATTGCAATCTATAACGCATTTTTGTTGACTAGCAGTTGAAGATTTATGCTCTACAAATTCCGCAACCAAAAGTGAAACACTGTAGCTCAGATAAAAGAATCATTGAATAAAAATTACGTGTTATCTTCTAATGGGAGACTTACCTGACGTTGTATTTCCGCATAATAAAGAGAATCTGCTTTTTTATGTGCTTCCCTCTGACGAATATTACGGGCGCATGCCACTTAATGATAAGAAAATGACTTCTCAGCGTTGAAAGTGTGCTTTTATAAGGAAAATCAGCTAACTTCTACTTGAAATACTTGTACATGTGGTCAGAACAACAAGAAGTAATTTTACTCTATTTGATATTCCAGGGTGAAAATTGTGATTTTTAATGAAAAAAAAAACTGAAACAGGCGTCTGTATGCAAAATAACGCCTTTATCTCTTTTTTTATTTCTACACCCTATAATTTCAAGTGGGAGAACGTTATAAAAAATTATTCCCATTGCATGGATGAAAAAAGTACAATATATTTATTGCAATTCTGACTAAGAAATTATAATTATGGATCACATCCATATGACGTCACCAGAAACGAATATGAACCCTTACACCGACATAGTTGTAAATTATCAACCAGCTGAGTTAATAACAACTACGACGCTACTTCCAGCGACGAAGCAAAGCACCCGTTCATCTTATAGTAACCCCACACAGCCCAACCTCATTTGCCACAGGAACTGTAAACAATATTATTGATAACCTGCCAGTTTTTGCTGTAGCAAATTCTCGTAGTGAGCCTTTAATACCGCTGAGCGCACACATCAGGCTCAGAAATTCGTAACACGAGGCGCGTGATATTCTTGCCACCCTCTCTCGATGGTCATCTGCAGGGCGCATTAGCAGACACATAAAGTGGCAATTTCGATGTGAACCACAATGACCAATGACACCACGACACAATATATCTTGTAGTAATCTCTGTACCTTAGATGACAACTTGAATTGGGGCGAAATGCAGGAACGCTCGTTACCGTCCATTCGGTGCGCATTAGAAAATCTCAGGAGGTCAAACCTAATCCAGGGTCCCCCAGTACGGCGTGCCTCTTAATGAGATCGTGGTTCGGGCACGGAAGACTAAAAAAAATTATTAAATAGACAATTAAGTGCGACTCCGTTGTATCCGCAGTATCCTGGCTGATGTTTCGTTGCAATGACTCTCCATCACGTGCCTCCGCTCGTCACGAAGATGTCGGTTGTGGATGGGATGTTATTCCTTTATTGTATTTAGCGCTATGTAGTACCACCTGTTTCACCCTGACACACTTATTCTGGGTAATTCTCCAAGAATGGGCACATACCAATGTTACATACACATTGCCGAAGTTTTACGCTCGGGCACATACACAGTGACACATACAGAGTGGCCCAAGTTGTTTACTAGGTCGGACAGCAACCAGCAGTATATGGTCTATTTGTACGCATGTCCAATGGTCCATGTTGACTACTTCGCAAGAAAGCAGCCAGCGCATATATCTAGAGCCCCAAGCTAGTAGACAACTTTTGTCAGTGGATGGAATAGGTTAGATACATACATACCCCAAGTGGGTACATACAAAGTGGATACATACCCCAAAGTGGGTAAAGTTCCAAAGCAATGCTAATTGCATTAATGAGTTTACGCGAGCACTGGGAATAGCGCTTATTTAATTGACAATGTGATGTCACTATATTACAGTGTGCGGGGACTGCTCCTTCAGAAACATTTCCTTTAATAAGTGTCCGATGTTCATTTATTCATTATACAAGGATTCGGGCTGTAAACACAAATAAATCTACCTTTTCATTGTCAAGTATAACTGTTCAATGTTTCCATCGCCAAACTCCAATACTCCGCAAAGCAGGTGCAAAATTGTCCCATTACCAAAACGCACATACGCCGCTCCCACGACTGTGCGACTCGCGCCAAACTGCCCTAGTAGAGTGCTTAGAACACCTGGCTGGCACAAGATTATTGATATTACTATTGACCCGTATGCATGTTTATCTTTCACCGGTGACCGCTTTCCACCGGCTAACTAATGTTAAACGTTATCGCTAGGCGCAGGACGCGCCTGCATGTATCGGAAGCTTCTGGAACGTTATCGATGCTTCTATCCGTCGTCTGTGGTCACCGACGCTTATGTAATCTGATTGTATGAGCGGCGCGAATTGTCTAGTACCTTCTGGAAGGCATGCAGGCACCAGGATTATTCTGGAATCTTCGATGACTCCTGTATAAACGCCGACGCGTTTGGCAGCTGAGGAGATTTCGACGATAGCCGACTGTGTTCGCCGCTATCCTTGTGCTTCGAGGGCAACTTGCTTTTCTGGGCACAGGTTCGCCCAATAAGGTCCGTTTCGTCATTCACAGTTTTGTGACGGTTGTCTTCAGCGTCACTACTACGGGACACTATGGACTTCTATTTTATTAAGGCGAAAGCCTTAGGAGCTCGGATTGACGTCACATGTTGGCGGGTGGCCTTGGCGAAACTGCGCCGTGACGAAAAATGCCCAATGCCGCAGATAGCAAAAACACATAGAAAATGCTCGGATTGACGCCACATTTCTTAGGGGAGCTTCTGCAAACAAAGTAAATTAGTGGGTTTGAAAAGAAATTTTTTTTTTACATTTTTGTCTTGGTGGCAATCGAACCCGGGCGTCCTGGGTGTGAGACGAGCACGCTTCCCTGATGCCACGGCTGCTCCACGTTTGTAGTTTACTAAAGGCATGCCAATACTCCATCTCACAAGCTGGTTGATACACGAATTGTTAGCGAAGAGAAAGGCCAAATGCCCCTCGAGATGTGCCCTTCCGCGCCGCGTCGTCTGCTTCCAGCGTCGGCTTGCCCTCCAGTTACATGCTCCATGGTAGGTGGATTGCCGCAAAAAACGTTTTGAGGCCGTAATGATAAGCTGCGTTCACGTGGATGTGACAGCAGGGCTTCGCTTTACCTGTACGCTTTCCCTCCAGTTACCTTGTAGGCAGTGGTGTAGCCAGAAATTTTGTTCAGGGGGGGGGGGGGGGGAGCTCAGGTTACAGCGCGGCCTCCTCCTTGTAGAATTTGTCGAGGGATCAAATACATGAATAATAACTGCTTTGCCAATACCATTGTATATCAGATGCTGCAAACGAATTATTGAACGCTACGCACTGTCAAGTAAAATATGTATTTTTTCATAAAATCATATATTCGTATGTCCCCAACAATTGTGGCAGAAATAACTGATAGAAATGCTGCCGCGTTTTTTTTTGTCTGTTTATTAAGTAAAGAAAATATCACACGAACTTTAGAACTATATCAGTTCGAAAACAGCAAAGCAGTGCATGCAGCTGATATGTGAAACGTAAAGGCCATGAAATGAATAAGTTGAGGACGAATATTTTGATGAATCTTTGTCATTGAAAAACCTTGTTTACATTTTTGCACATATGCAACGGCCAGGAAAGAACCTCAATGACGCTGTCCCTCGTTGCAATAGATTGCGCAGGAGCAGCTGTTACTGGTCGTGTATTGTAATTACATCGAGATTATACTCGCAACAGTGAGTACAAATAAAAAGTAGTTCTGCAAAATGCACATTAGAAATGCGAAGATAGAATTGAATATACAAATGTGAAGATACAACTCGCTGAAGAGCAAAAAGTTGCTGGAAAGTTCACTGCTTGTATACACAAAACCTGACAAGATATTTAAATATACGTCTGTCTCCAATAAATGTACGTATTTAAGCAAATGTCACTGTATATAATGCGTCAAACAAGACAAAGAAACATGTTGCACAGTCACAGATAGTAAACTTTGTGCACAGAAAGACAGATGATCTAGGCAAGAACAAAACTATGATCGCAGAAATCGTGATATGTACTCGGGCCATGCGCCGGTCGCCACAGCGCCATATGCGTAGAATAATAGAAGAATAATGCAGAGAGCAGTACGAAAATGTGTAATTTAACTACCTGCACAACGGCAACAATTATTCTGCGCCCAAAATTAGAGGGTATTGCTTCGTTAAAAAATAATAAAAGCAGGTAGCTAAAAAGAAAAGAAAAGGACAAACGAAAGCCACAGATGATGCGGAAAGTTGAACTACCCAATACCCGAGATTGTTTTTGGCAAACGCCGCGTGGGCCGGGCTTTCAATGAGCAAGGCCGGGCAAAATTGGTTATTGATGTCCTCGTAATTTTTGTATTGGCATGATAATTTTGATCATGATGCTAACTGCTAGAATAAACGGCTAAAATTTCTGCGGTTTTAAAAGCTAACAGTCATACGTTTTCATAATTAGGAGCTTAGGGACATGAAGGAACAGAGCTTTTTAGTTGAATTGATTTTTGCTGCTTTGCTACCTAAAGGACAAACTTCTCTCGGCGGGAAAGTTGAGCGAAGCGGTCAAGGACTTCGGACACGTTGATGCCGACGTCTCTGTGGGTGTATAGAAGCGCCAGCCTAACCATGCGTTTCACAGACATTGTAGAGCGCAAATAGTTGTTTAGTAAACTCTTGTTAAAAATATTCTCTCTGCGCTGGCACTGATAACTGGAAGGGTGACTACAATCTGCAGCAGTTTGTGCACATTTACACAGAACCTGCAGTCGCAATGAGAGAGGGCATCTATTCCGGTGATAAAACCTAAAACACTCCCTCGATGTCGTTGGCATCCTTGCTACAAACAGTGGGCTGTTCGATTTCGCGATGTCCGTCGTTTGCAAGTAGGCTTTCTTTGATAATTTCCCCACAAATTTCTATAATTTGGTTTTGTGCATCCGGGCTTAAATACGAGTCATCACTGGGGCAACTTTCCAAATGGTTCTTCAGATATGTATCTCCACAATCATCTCGCATGCGAAGAAGCGCTCTGGAAATACCAGTATTTTCAGCCGGGACTATGCTTAAATCCATAGGGCCACTGTCCCTGTGGCCACGGAGAGCCAGACCTTGTCGCCCGCAAAAAGAATACCCTCAATAATAGGCTATTTACTTTCTTTTGTTTTCTCATATTTTACTTTGCCTGCCGTGGTGCAGCTGATGGATCACATTGGGCACGCTTCCTGCAAATGTTTGGAGAAAATTATCAGCTGCTAGCAGTCACGGTGATATTTAGTATTTTCGTGTGTGTGGAATGATTGCGAGCGCGTGCTTTCATTTCTGGAACGGCTTATATACGAGGGCTCCAGTGCACACATGTTGGCCCAAGTTTATAAGAGCAGTAACCCCATAAAGTTACAGAATTGAAAATCTTTTAAAGCACGCCTTTGGAAATGTCAGTGCAGCTTACAAGTCAAAAGTTTATGAGAACTTTATACCCATAAAGTTTCGTAATAAAGATCCATGCGCTCCGTAGATTCCGCGGCCGCTGCGAGACGTCTCAACGCGTCCGCTCGCTATCAAAAAGCCCTTGAAAGTTTGTGCTTGGATGGGCTCCTTGCGTTACGTGACTCCAGGTGCAAGGGCGTTGCCACGAAATCCAGCCCTAGTTCGGAATGTTCGTGCCGAAATGTCTTTTCGAGCGTGAAAAAGACTTTGTAGACAGAATCCAGAATGATTCCCGGCGTCGGTGGTAGTTTTGGTCGGTGGTGCATGCCGGCACGAAAAAATTTCGGGGTGGGGCTGAAGCCCCATCAGCCCCCCCCCCCCCCCCCCCCCCCCCCTTGCTACGCCCCTGCTTGTAGCCTCCTTAGGAAGCGATACGGGCGAATACCCTTACAAATGTTCACCTGCGCCGCTGCGTCTGCTCGGCGTCTGCTTGGCAGTTGATCGCTACCGTCATCACGTACTATGCTAGAGCGGGGCAGTAAATTAATGATGCCGTGAACTTTTAGGCATTTATAGCTTTCCGCATCGTCAGCGCATCACCAAATGCTAATGCTGTGGCACCATCTGCTAATTAGAAATCAAACTAGTTTTACGACTCGTGGTGCCGTTTCTTTAGTCCTAACGGCGTGAAAACAAACAGCCGATCTCAATAATTACGACAAAACATACCTAATAATTTGACCTCAGCTGGAGATGAGACTCAGCGATGAGGGATTTTGCCGCTTGTTTCTTGCTGACATAGCGGAAAGCCAGTGACAGCCGCGAATTCGGATGGAAGGGGCTGGTCGGCGCTGTATGGACGCTGCCATGTTGTCACGGTTAGGGTGGCTATTACGGCTACCGGCGGTAACTGCCACAGTAATTCTCGGTATGCGACGTGCTTGCGCAAAGGTCCTAACACGTCACGTATCGCTGTACCGTATCATGTAGCGAGCAAAAATAAAACTCTCTAGTGTGTGTCAATAATCAGCCAGTTATTGTGTGTCAATAATCAGCCGGAACTATATTCTGCTGCGCAGGATACCGCCTGTGTACGCCTCGTACTTTCAGCAGTGCTGCAACCAGCTTGTGAGATGGAGTATTGTGCGTGCGTGATTGCACACATGCACACATGGCGTCTTATCCATTTCGCTGTTTTCGAACATGCGCAGCGAAATACCTGTATGCAGGACCCTGTATATATACGTATATATATATGAGCGTATGTGAATGTACGCTCGCTACATTGGTCGCCGACCTATGAGGGCCCACCCTCCACGGAAAGGAGACTAAGCCCTGCTCTACTCTACCTTAATTAAGATAGAGCTAAGGCACTCGAACGTACGACCTTTGGTGGGGGTCGAACCATCGACCCTTGATGTTACTTAAGGCGAAATTAATTATGGCAGAGTTAATCAAGATAGAGTTAATTAGGCCACTCGAACCCATGACCTTTGGTGGGAGACAACAAGTAATAGGAAATAACAACGCATTCGAATGAGAATGAACAGACAACTTGTCCTACTAGGCATGTGCTGGCTGCTGTCTGGCCTGTAGTAAACAATTTGGGTTACTGTGTATGGTCCCCTTCCCAGAATGGATGTGCAACTGTGACTCAAGAAGACGCTGTGTGAGTCGCTATAAAACGCGAAGTGCGATATGTGCCATCAGCTGTGTAGTAAGAAACTAAGAAAACGTCAGCGAAGATGCTTGGCGTTTCAGTAAGGAAAATATGATCATATATAATTTCAATAAAAATTCATTTTTACTTACCGGGAGCGCGTCGCAATTGTGGGCACAAATATCTTGTAATTATCGTATGAAAACAGCAAGTCTTTTTGATAATGAAAGGCGGACTGGAAAAACACAGTGACTCAAGGTGTCTGTACTACATTTAGTACAGTCTTAGAATTGCAGAGCGAGGAGCTGAAAAATCTAAAAACTACGTACAGTACGCTTACACGTACAGTACTGCCTCGGCAGCGGGGTTAGGTAGGCCTCGGCACTAGAGTAGCGATTCTGATTCAAGCTTAACTAGGAGACGAAGAATAAGAGCAAGACACATCCAGGCCGAAGCTTTGTCATCAGCTTTCTACATCGCCGTTTACCATTTATTATATTGTTCCACTGGGTATTACTTTTTAAATTCGCGGTGATTCATGAACCTGCTATTAGGTTGATGACGAACAGGGCATGAGTTCTAGACGCGACTTAACACGTGGTAGATTTTCTAGCGTGTCTAACACCGCAGAAGTTTAGTTTTTACCTGCGATTTTTGATGACGTAGGACATATCGCATTTTCAATATTTCTAACCTTTCGAATAAACTTTCAGTTGCCATTCCGAGCCATGTCTTGTCTCATCTCGTGCCTTAGCTTGGGTCCTAGTAGTTCGTGCTCCCAATTAGCCATGCTTCCGCACTCACTTGCCCATTGTTCTCTTCTGATGCACATAATTTATCATTCCAGATGGTAGAAATGTTGTATAGATTCAGAAGTGAGATGTACGCTCTGCACTGTGGCCATGAGTACTGTGGAAATATAGCAGCAGGAAATATTGATATTGGCATTCTGACAGTTTGAGAGTTTATTTGATAGTTGATGTGCAGAGTTCCAGGACACGGTAAAATTCAAGTCTAATAAATGCACAGAAATGTTCAGGTTCGTTAGCGCTGGGGGGTTACGGGTAAATTGTGTCCAAATTTTAAATTTACTGCCTTAATCACCATTGCAAATCATTACTGACCGTTCGTTTTACTTGTCTTTTCCTGCAGTATGCGCGTTATACGGGGTTCGTAGTTGGCTTCTACTTTTCCATGGCGAAGTTAACGAGCCATCTGGTTAAGGGTGAAAATAAGGGGAACGTTTCGGGCAATGTTTAGGCAAAGTTCGGTATGCCTGACTTTATTGCGAATTACGTGCTCAACTGCTTGGGAGCGTTATAAAAAGGTATGTTTCACGAGCGCCACAAAATTAAGCCCGATTTCGGCATTATTACCGATGCCAACGGGTTATTACGATGCCACCCAACACAATTTTTGTAAAATGTTCCTCTAGCAAGTGCTCCAGAGCGTTGTACTGCATTTGACGCTATATGTTTAGCAGTGTCCCGAGACATCTATACGTAACGCCGATCTTATATTTGTTAGAAATGTGGAAAGGGGGGGGGGGTATATCTGATGTCTAATGTGCGCAGAAAATTTATTGTTTCTGGTTTAATCAGGAGCATTACACATAATTGCGACAACTCGAGTTACCTTGTTCTCGAACAAAAATGGTAGGTTATGGGTGATATGTAGGAAACGTTTACAGTTAGGGCGTTAATTGTGGCCTTTGCAATTAGGTATTGAAGCATTCCGGATCGTGATGAGTGTGTTTTACGAACGGTGCAGAATTCAGACCGCTGCCATAGAGGAACTATGTGTGCTACCGAGATCCCATTTGGTGAAACTTTGGGGGAAATTATGGCCAATGCTTACGAAGTAAAATGCGTGCAGATCAATTTACTTCCTTTGTACTGCCTGTGTGACCTTACAGTCTTTGTGAAAAGAATTTCTCAACAACTGCCCGAAAGCATTATACACGGACAAAGTTTCAAACAGGTGAGTCTAATGCAAGCCACGTTTTAGTGACCGGCAAATGAAATTCCTAATTTAAGTTCACGAAAGGAAGAGCTCCATTGGAAATTGAGTCGTGATTTTGCAAGGTTGCACATGCAGGTCCTTTTGCGCAAGTATATATCATGCTATGGACATTTCACGTCTTTTTGTATCTTGGTGTATAGTTGATGGAGGTGAACTATTTTATGGCCATGCGGCACTGCACCGAAGGAGCAAAGAGCAAAGGAGAAATATGACGAGCAATTAACAGTAGATATACAAATGAAACAGGGCGCGGATCAAATACACAAGAACGCATTTAACAGCAGTTCACTAAAACAAAGTTTTAAAGAAAGCAAACGATGTCATACGCGTGGCCGGGCAGCGGCAGCAAGTCCATAAACCGTGAAGTCGGCGCTCAGAGCTTTCCCGAAGAATGCCGCCGAGCCGATCTTGTTGAGGTGGATGCGAATGCTGAGCTGGGTTACCCGGGAGTCTAGATCTGACGACTTCTCTTAAGCAGTTTCAGCTAACTTGAGGCGAAATACCGTGAGCTTCGTTGCAGACGTTGGTTTGTCGTCTCGTACGTAGCAAAAAGGGCAGCTAAGGCCGCTGGACTCCTGGACTGAGGGGACCACCCACTGCAGAGCGGAGGAGCTACCTACGCTCGCGTGCTCTTTTTATGAAAGTTTATTCCCTCTCTCTCTCAACTAGTTACTCGGAGTTCCGATGTGGCTAGGCGGCCCAGGCGATACTGAACGGCACTAGCCCATCGACTTCTTCTCAGCAGATTACAGGCTCAGCTTCTAGACTGCTTAGCAGGGACTAAAACTTGTGCGTAAATAGCCTCTCCTTTCCCTCGTTCCCTAGGTCGAGGAACGGCAGGTGTGGGTGACCGTTAACCTAATTATTTCATTACTCCTCGCAAAGGTCGTAGCCGCGCCCCTTTTAATCAGGTGATCAGCCCCCCCCCCCCCCCCCCCCCTGCTGTCAGAGGTCGCGCCCCCGCACTGCACACACACACACACACACACACGTAACGTAACGTAACGTGTGTAACGTAAGGTACGTTCGGGGAGACCCCGAACGTACCTTACGTTACACAGTTATAATATCTACCTGAAATGCGAGGCATCCTAGGTGCGGCGAGTTCTGAAATTTGCACGTTACAGGCATAATTAGAAGCGTTACAAATAATTATTAACTCCTCCCTTTTTCGGTAAGTTTCCATGGATTATACTACAGTCGCCCGGTGCCCTCAGTGAACGAAGCGACGCACTTTGTTTCTGTTTGATTTCTGTTTGGCTAGGTCATGAATGATGTGTAGACGAAGTTGAAATAGGTTGGGTTTATTGCAGCTTTTGAAATAAATTACGCATGCAAGCGCTCCTGGGCGTTATGAGTGCGTTTTAGAAGCGGCGTAGTATTTAGCCACATCCCTGACATAACTAAAGGAAGCTACAAAGACACAGTTTTCCGAACGTGTGGCAAATTAATGTGCGAAGTGAAATGTTTGCGAACGAAATACAACGTTTGCAAAAAATTCCTTAAAAATGAGCTCGAAGGCGTTATGCGAGCATTTTATGTCGTGTTTCTCAGTGTGCCGAGGGAAGTCTACGTTAACCAAAGTCTAAAGTTGGCCAAAATGAGGCGCACGTTATTATGGGTCATGTGCAGTCAAAATCAAAAGTCTTTCGGTTAATTTAGTCCTTTGCACTCTGTTTACTACGTGTCGTTTTCAATTTGAACTCACCTTTTTCCATGTCCTTAGCTCTGTTTGCGCAGCCTGTTGTTTTCTATGTACTCTCACATTTATCCGTTTCCTTAGCGCTGTTTGCAGAGCGCGTCATTTTCTGTGTGCCCTCTCTTTTGTTGATGTCCTTAGCGTTGTTTACGCAAAGTGCTGTTTTCTATTTTCACTCACTTTTGTCCATGTCCTTAGCACTGTTTGCGAATCTTGTCATTTTCAGTGTACACTAATTTTTGCCCGTATCCTTAGCGCTGTTTTCGCAACGTGTTATCTTCTATCTTCACTCACTTTTGTCCGTGTCCTTAGCACTGTTTGCACAACAACTCATTTTTTTATGTGTCTTCACTATTTTTCGTGTCCTTACTGCTGTTTGCTCAACGTGTCGTTTTCAATGTGCCATCACTTTTGTCCGTGTCCTTAGCACTGTTTGCGCAACATGTCGTCTTCTTTGTGCCCTCGCTTTTGTTCGCGTCCTTAGGGCTTTGTGTGCAATGTATTCTTATCTATGTGCCCTCATCATTTTCCGTGTCCTTAGCGCTGTTCACCCAACGTGTCGTTTTATATGTGCCCTCATGACAGGAGTGATACTGGTCCGGACATCTTTTTGTGCATCACCCTATAGCTTTTGACCACAGCTCACCTCACATGTCATAGTGTTAATATTTTACGCACCTCAGAGCGAATATTTTATGCCCTTATACCGCCATGTTACATCTTTACCTTTTATCATTGACCATACCATCGACTACACCATACAATTTCCTGGCGATATTTGGCCCTCATTGGCCCTTCCCCATAAAACCGCATACATCACGTCTATGTGCCCTCACATTTGCCCGTCTTTTTAGTGCTGTTCCCACCTGAATATGAATAACCAAATAGCCGATGCTTTTAGTTGACGTCTTCACTTTGTTGCTCAACGCACCATGCTCAATGCGTGCTCTGGTGCCATTTTGTTCCCTTGACTTCTTTGGTTATTTCGGTTGCGGAACTTTTTCACTTCTTGCGTCAAGTTCTGCTTCTATTTTCGGGAACACACTCAGTGGCACATAACCATTCTGAGGTACTGGGCCTCATTGGGCCTGGGGGATTAGTCTCATTGCCCTCACGTTGTCGACGTCACGCCCCTTCTCATTGTCGTCATGCCGTTGTCGCTATACCGCCTTTGTCTTTCCATCGATATCATTCCTTTTTCATCATTCCGTCGTCAGTGCGTCGGCGTCATATAGTCGTCGTCATGCGGCCGTAAGCATGGGCAACCTTAGCAAGCGAGTGCCCTAGCAAAGGAGGACGATATTCTCGTATGTGGCATATATCCGAAGAAACGACTATTTGTAGCGTTAGCTACACTGGCCTAGCCAAGCCCGTTTCGCGCGGCACATCAAGAGCCGTGCTGCGCATGCGCAAGGACCAGTGATGTCCCACGGCTTGCGCACCGGAGCCACCGGAGCCGGCACCTCTTGCGCACTCCGCCGCCGCCGCGCGCGACTCACCGCCGCCGGTCTGCGCATTCCAGAGGAGTGACGTCGTAGCCGTGGTAGACGCACTGGCGCCGGCGCGCGCTCGCTGTGCAGTCGCCGTCTGACACTGCGCTGGAGCCGCTGCGCTTCTGACTGGCGTTTGCCAGTGTGGTATAGCCATGGAGAAGGAGAGCGCAAATGCTGCTCAACAGCGCAGAAGAACGGAGAAGCTTGACTCATCGGATCCCGAAGTAGTTGCCTGGCAATTAGCGGTTGAGCGTAGGAGGAATGAACAGAAGAAGGCTATATACATGTGCCACATAATACGTATACCGCGTGTGTGTCATTGGAGCAGCAGTAAGCATGACAATCAAGCTAATCCTTGACAATCTAGACAACCAGGAAAGCTAAGAATAATCAGCTGAACCTTTGTTAACGCTACGTATATCCTGGCATAGCCGAGCTAAGCCACTGCAACTTTTTCATCATTCCGTCGTCATTGCGTCGGCGTCATATAGTCGTCGTCATGCGGCCGTAAGCATGGGGAACCTTAGCAAGCGAGTGCCTATAGCAAAGGAGGACAGTATGTGGCATATAGCCGAAGAAACGACTATCTCAGAATTACCGCTACACTTGTTGAATAAACGTAACTTCATGAATACAGTCAGCAGCTACATTGCTCGACTGCTATTCGCATTGCTGTCGAGAGTCATCGTGAGATGAGTTGTGCCGCTATTTTTTTTCTTTCCCTGCATGTGTTAGATTACACTAACTTCGAGATCAGCTCACAAAAATGGTTGCACAGTCGTAAGAAAATAGTGGATTGTTCGCAAAGAAATACAAGATGATTTAAAACGACGAAAGAAAGTGCACGCGTGGCCAGCACTCCAGGTTATTTAAAAACAGCGCTACCGACACAGTACACAGAAAAGAGAATGGACACACACGGCACCGACACAACGGCGTTTATTAGAAAAGCAAGTCAGCTTTTTTTAAGCCTTACATAAATTGTGCGCGCATGTTCATGTCAATAAAAGCGCTTGTCATTCCCAAAACATTGCCTCGTGGTCGCGCGTGCGATTAACACCATTGTTCATCCCTGTTCAACAAGCCCATTTCCTTATAAGATAAGGCTACGGAAGGCTGACTAATACAACCACCACCTTTTATTATTATGCGAAACGCTTCCACCACTTCTATTGTACTGCTTTCAGAGTGAACAAACAGGATTTCTGTGACATCAAAAAATGGTTTACAATCGTGTTCGAAGCAGTGCATTGCCACGTTTGTAGATTGTTTTATCGAAACAATTCTGGTGCTCTGCTATCCTCACAATAATGTATCGGCCTATCTGTCCAATGTACGCAAGGCCGCAGGACAAAGGGATTTGGTAGACAACAGCAATTTTGCCGGCAAGGACCGAATCCAAGACAAGGACCGAATCCTCGAAACCGGCCTCCCTGCAACGACGTATCTGTGCCTCGAGACTGCTGCTCATTTTACGACGACAAGATTTCTTGACTACCATACCCATGCATCCGGCGACTATCCCATTTTTCACATGTTTTGAGTGGCATGTCCTCAAGTTCAACCAGGGCTTCTCGCTCCTAGCTAGGTGAGTACTGCCAAAACAGGTGGCCTTGTTCGAAGGTTAGCTTTAAGTCTAAGTATTGCAGTATGCTATGTTGTGTAACTTCATGCGTGAATTTGAGCCCGGATCCTCGCCGCGGGCATGAGCGTTGTGCACACATACACACTGTAAGTACACTAGCTTGCTGCTGAGCTGCTATGCATATTCACCGGTCTGTGCAGAAGGGACAGTAAGCGGCAAGGTGACATTACCTAAAATTGAACTTGGCACTGCCTAAAGCCGACGGCCTCCCGTCGGCCTCAACTCGCGCACCATCGAGACGCGACGGCTCCAACGTCAATTGGTGAGGCTCCTTATCACGCCAGCATTGTGAGACGCCTGGTAGCCGCATGGGCGCTGTTCCTTCCGCCAGGCAGCAATTACCCGGCGCGCTGGCTCACGCTAACGTGTCCTATCCAGTGATAGAGCACTGTTTGAGGTTTGCGGACTTCAAGCGCGACGCTAAAGCTTGCTATTGTTGTCAATGCTTCTACCTTCGGACGAGACTGACATTTTTTTGTAAGCAGCAAATCTAAAGTTGGAAATGCGAATGCACTTTCGAAGGCATGGAGCGTTTTGTAGCGAAGAATCGCTACAGTAAAAATGTCATATTCAACAGAAACATCAAGGACAAGGCTAGATTTTTGTTCGTTTTGATTCCCAAATAAGGACAGAAAAACGAAGGAAGAGAAAATCAACTGCAGCATCCTATTTCCTAGATGTTATTAAAACTATACCCGCAAAGTGCAGTGGTTGACCTATGTACTATGAAATTATTTCTTCGGGGAAAGCGAATGAAGTTGCTAATAATGTACTTAAGTGTGTCGCTCATTATTTGCAACGTTCTTTTTTTTCAGCCCTGTTGAAAGTTTCTTTAAAATGATTAAATATGTTTGAACCAAGGTGAACTTTCGGGAAAGGTCTATGCTTTCTAAGTAAAGTGAAAATTGCCTCTGAACGTGACTGTACTTTTCATATGGCGATGAAGCTTATTTTCTTTTTATTGGTACTCAGTAAACGTGGTTTTCTTCTCAGTTTGAGGGCTGGGATGATGTAAGGGATGTTCAGGAACGTTATGAGTGCCTGAGCAGTACACTTCAGAGTCTTCGTGACTTCAGAGACCTCATAGTTTTCAGAGACTTGTGATGTCGATCTCGCCGGTAATCTCAACGCTCCCCTTTGTTCTCGTTTGGACGGTAAAAGACTTGCTGTGGTAGTACAAACAGCGTACGTGTGTGAGCCTTGCTTCTTCATTTTTGTGTAATGCACGAAGACCTCCTGAAGCAACATTACCCTGCTGCGCACAGCCGTTCTTTCTCCACTCTTTCCTTCCTTCCTTCCTATCTCGACTAAGTTACATTCCGTGCAGTCCCGGTCAGGTGCATGCGCTAAATTTCGTAACCATCGACATGCAGTGTACACTTACAGCATACATTGGAACAGCTGAGCAATTCCATCAATTTACGCAGAGCTTAGAATGCCATTATAGTCTAGTGTGAAAATGACGGTGGACAGACAAACTGAACATGACCCGTAATATTATTGTGGCGTTTTAATAGCGAGAGTTACACAGCGCAAAATCAGATGTGTTCTTTCGGCTACGTGCTCACGTTTCTTCAATGAACATGAAGGGTTCACAAAAAAAGAACATATTAGAGCAATTTGATTTGTGAGCCAGTTTAGGTGACCGCAGAAGCTACGGCCACTGAGTGCCACAGGACCGGCGGCTAAAGTCATGCCTTTTTTTAAAGCACATGGCCTTGAAATATGCATTAGCCATGGCAACAGAGTACATTTACAGAGGATGTACCAGAAAGCAAAATACTATTTAGCGGCAGAGAAACGGGAGCGACACAACGCCACCTGTGACCACAACGTCTAAACCTTCATGCGCTATAAATTAAGCTCTTGCGCGGCAGAATTTGCCTTTCAAAGACCTAGTTGGCGTTGGGCGACGAAAGTCCCCATTGAAGTACGATAACGTGTGGATGAAATAAATAATTTTTTTTCGTTTTAAATGCGAGAAAGTTCAACGGAAATGAATTTCGTTTAATAAAGCACTGACACACTGGATAGCGCATATTTATTGTAGTAAATATATTTAGGTAACGTTTGTTTTTTGAATTATGTAGTAGAGAACAGAGGTGTTAGTTGGTAGATCTGTAGCCGTAGTATTAGATAGCGATGCATGTAGAGCTCTCAGCAACGTTCGGTTTGCAGATGACATTGTCCTGTTCAGCAACACTGTAGATGAATTGCAACAAATGATTGGGGACCTTAACCGAGAAAGTGCCAGGGTAAGGTTGAAGATTATTATGCAAAAAACAAAGGTAATGTTCAATTGCCTGGCATGGAAACAAAAATTCATGATCGCCAATCAGCCGCTACAGTCTGTAAAGGAGTAGAAACGAGGAGAGAAACACACTCTTGAAGTGTGTTGAAAAGGCCAGGCGAGGCCTCTAGCTCCCGTGCGACAAATCGAGATACTTGTAGAGCTAATATAGTGTATTTGTGTAGCGCCGTTTCTAAATTGAAATGCTGGTTTTGGTAAAAGTTTGTTATGGAAGCTGGTAGAACACCCGGGTAGACAAGCGCTTCAGTAATCCTTCGAAGTTGCTGCTCTTTCAATCCTTTGCATTTGGGCGTTACTCTACAAAACATGGCGTAAATCTGATTTAGTTATCCCATTGTTTTTCGCATCCATACTGCGACATAGGAAAATCCTGGAGGAGAAATCCCAGCATCTATGTTTGATGGGCGTGGTATTCTGGTGTGCTTCATATGGAGACGTATGCTTTGGCGATTCTCTTCCCTGTGATGGTCTATTTAATTTGTTACTACTACTACGTAGTCGGATTTTGTTAGAGAATACTTATGCCCAATACGGGTGAGGTGTTCGCGAATGATATCTAAGCCTGACTGAAATGTGAGCTCTTGTTCTAGGCAAAGTTTGCAAAACCATATAGTAAATACTGTCCGCATAGATATTGTGTTCGATTAGTGGGATAGATGAGAGAATGGCAGGCAGATCGAATAGTACGATATTGAAGAACGTGGAGGTTAAAATTGAGCCTTGAGAGAGGCGGTACTTAGTGGATATGGTGCTGAAAGCTCTCCATCGATTTGATGTTGTATAGAGCGACCGGTAACAACGTCATTAATATAGTTGTAGTAGCATAAGAGGGGAGGATGCTGGTTAGTACTGTCAGGTAGTTCTTGAGAATAGAGGAGTGTTTTAGTAGTCAAACACCTACCACCTGCCATTACTCGAGTTCGCACAAAACTATAATTTTGATACACATCTTCTGAGATACAGAGCATGGTATTTCGAGTGCTAATATGTGATCTAAAGCCTATCATTGTGTATGGGTAAGCACTGTTATTTTCTAAATGCCATTTGAAGCGATAAGGGCCGTGCGCTCCATGAGTTCGCCTACACATGACACTAGATATAGGACGGAGGCGCGTGATGGCAGCTGGCCCCCTAACCGGGTTTCAGGAAGGGTATTATAGAAGCTGTTTACCACTTCTCTCGAAGGATTTCGGATTCGCAAATATTGTTGATGTCTTCCAAATGTTGTTATAAGACGAGGGTAGCCTATGAAGTGTACTATATGTGATATCATCCTTAACTGGCGCTGTCTTTCGCTCTGCTAAAGTAAACAGACTGCTTATTCCGGTTGTACCTTCTTAGAGTGATTCATTTGATAATCCGGAAGTTGTCCTACAAATCGGTCAAAGAGGTTGAACGTTTGACGAATTTCCCCAGCACTTTCTCGGCTTGTCTTGCCAGAGTGCACCTGAGTCCGTGGTGTGTCGTGCGTTTCCTTGGCCCGAAATTGATAATAAGATATTCCATACTTTCGGAGTATATAGCTCACGATTCAGCTTGTCCCTTCTTTCTAACTAGGTTTCGGTGCAAAGTCCTCACGCATATTCTTGTGCTTCTAACGATATTTGCTCAATAAGATTGCAAACTCTCCAGTTTTCCCTTTGTTTCATCCGCTTTCGCACTATGTTGTGGCTTTTATCCTGTGGACTAAGGAGTTCAGAATCAACCACATTTTTTGCGTACTTTTTCGAATTTTGTTAATATTCTTTACCAGCGATAGTAGGTCTAGCTGTTTGTCAGCTTTGTCTAGGTCTAATCGGAATCGGCGCCCCTCAGTAAATTGCGTATCGCCCGTAGCGCTAGTAAGGCGAGTCTTGATGCGAGGAATCGGTCGAGTATGATGTGATGATCGCTGCCAAGGTATTTGGTATTCATGAAGATTCTTCTAAGCTGCATTTCTGATTTCGCGGTGCCAGCTTAGGTAAGAGTCCGAGTTCTATTCGACATTGTTTCCTTGGTGTGTAGGGTCGGCTGTGCCATTAAGGAAAGCATATTTTTTTTATCTTGCATGTTTCGGTGCAGGCGCTGCCCTCCTTTTGTTGTGCGTTGGTAGCCCCATGATGTGTTATGTGTATTGAAATCCCCAGCTGTGATGATGTCTTTGTCCGTATGCAGCTCTGTTTACGCGCTTGACCATTTAAAACAAGGACTGTTGAGCCTGGTACCCAGCTGTGTGAGAAGGTTTGTAAGGTCACTGCAACTGAGGCAAAACCTCCCTTGCCGAGAGAAACGAGGCCGTTTGCATTTTGATAGACCGTATTCAAACACAAAAACGAGAGATATAAAAAATCACATCATCTCACCCTACGGGCAACCATGGTTGGATGCGAAAGCATCGCGGGGGGTGCGCATCGAGTTTCCGTTTCGTTTCCCTTGGCAACACAACCCAATGAAAGTTAGAGTGAGAGAATGTATTGAGAATGTATTGTATTGTTGCTGAACTGGCGTCGAAGCACGCTAACGGCCGCGTTACGCTGACGTTCGTTCTGGACGCTCCCGACTTTGCTCAGGTTGTTGTCGAACCAAAGCCGGTCGCACACGTTGCAGCTGTGCCCGAAGCTCCAATCGAGGAAGTCGCGCTTGAACAGCGCGTCAGCACCGTCGAAGCCCGGGTGTTGTAATGGCCTCGAACGTGTTGCTGCTCTGGCCGCAGACTCGCGTTGCCTCGTCGCTTCGGGATCGGGAGCTGCCGCTCGACGCTGCCGTTGCGCTTCAACTTTCGGAGCCCGGAGTTCGGGGTCGGCTTCATAACGCTGACGTTCCACTTCGGCGTGCCGAGCCCGTCTTGCTTCCGTATAAGTTTCCTGCCGACGTTGACGTTTACGTTCGACTTCCCGAGCCTTCCTCTGCTCCGCGGCGCTGCCGCTGCAACTACCGCTGACGTTGGCGTTGTTCATGGCGTTTCGCACCTCGTTGCACAGAGAGAGAACGACGGAAGCACAGCGAACGCGCGCTTTATACTGCGCCGCGACACTTGCGCCGCCTACCGGCGTACCCTTAGAGAGAGAGAGTGAGAGAGAGAGAGTGATATGCAATGATTTGCTGCACCGCACATGTGGCGGAGAGGGGAGAAGAGCGCACACCTGCGTAGAAGAGAATGAGGGAGAGTTGCGCATGCGCAGTATGAGTGCGGACGCCGCAGAACGGACACTGCCTCCAGCATAAGATGCCCCCGCACCTAAAAAGGTTTGTTAAAGAATCACTGGCAGTTTCACTTAGCTCGTGACTCATGCCACGGCCGCTGGATAAAAAAAAAGGGTGCGGCCTGCCGCGTGCATCGAAAACGGTGTGATCCGCCGCGGCGCCACACGCCTGGGTCTGTTGTCTGGAGTCGCAGAATCCAGACAACAGACCCAGGCGTGTGGCGCCGCGGCGGATCACACCGTTTTCTGCGACTCCAAGGCAGCCCTCCTCGGCCTGCAGAGGCCAGACAGCGCCAGTCTTGGAGTCGCACTGCTGTCCACCCGGCTGACAGCGCTGCAGGACGCAGGCCACCCTGTGTCCCTGCACTGGATCCCCGCCCACGTAGGGATCCCGGGCAACGAGGCAGCCGACACCCTGGCGAAGGACGCCTACCACATCACTGTGCCCCTCAGTCGGGCCGTGACGGAGGGCGACTTCACAGGACTGAGGCTGCGGCGACACCTGGCGACCCACCACCCAGACAAACGGGTGGCCCTGGGATGCCCCCCACGTCCACTCCCCCAGCGAGGCCTGGTTCGCAGGGAGACCTCGCTCCTCCTCCGGCTCCGCATCGGCTGCAGCTGGACGGCAGCACGCAGCCACCGACTAGGACGAGCGACGTCCCCGGCCTGCTCTTCCTGCGGGGAGCCGGAGACCATCGAGCATCTCCTGCTGGCCTGCCCGGCGTACCTCCAGCAGCGGGGCCCACTCCTGCAGGAGTTCCGCCGCCTGGGCCTCCCCTCTGGCAAGGAGGAAGACCTCCTCTTCCCCGGCCGACACCACCTTCCTGCACTTCGAGGCGTCGTGGAGTACCTTGACTCGTCAGGGCTCTCCGCACGCCTCTAAGACATCATTTCTGCAAACGGGACGGCCTCACGGCCTCCCATCCCACCCCGGGCCTAACAGGCCCGGAACAACACTCCCTGCAGTCTCTGCAGCACACCAAGGCCTTCCATCTCGGCCTAATACATGCCGCCACAGCCTGCCGGTTTTGCTTCGCCCAGCCATGGCGACTCCACCCTATCCTCCTTTCTCCCCCACTTACCCCTTCCCGTTGGCGCTGAGCCGTGCTCCCTCAAGGGCTGCAGAAGATAGCGTCAACATTTCCCTTTCCACATGAACCACTTACTACTACTACTTGCTGTTGTCTGGTATCATCATCATCATCATCATCATCATCATCATCATCATCATCATCATCATCAGCCTATATTTATGTCCACTGCAGGACGAAGGCCTCTCCCTGCGATCTCCAATTACCCCTGTCTTGCGCTAGCGTATTCCAACTTGCGCCTGCGAATTTCCTAACCTCATCATCCCACCTGACTTTCTGCCGTCCTCGACTGCGCTTCCCTTCTCTTGGTATCCATTCTGTAACCCTAATGGTCCACCGGTTATCCATCCTACGCATTACATGGCCTGCCCAGCTCCATTTCTTCCGCTTAATGTCAACTAGAATGTCGTCTACCCCCGTTTGTTCTCTGATCCACACCACTCTCTTCCTGTCTCTTAACGTTACTCCTAAGATATTTCGTTCCATTGCTCTTTGTGCGGTCCTTAACTTGTTCTCGAGCTTCTTTGTTAACCTCCAAGTTTCTGCCCCGTATGTTAGCACCGGTAGAATGCAATGATTGTACACTTTTCTTTTCAACGACAGTGGTAAGCTCCCAGTCAGGATTTGGCAATGCCTGCCGTATGCACTCCAACCTAATTTTATTCTTCTGTAAATTTCTTTCTCATGATAAGGGTCCCCTGTGAGTAATTGACCTAGATAAACATATTCCTTTACTGATTCTAGAGGCTGACTGACGATCCTGAATTCTTGTTCTCTTGCCAGGCTATTGAACATTATCTTTGTCTTCTGCATATTCATCTTCAACCCAATTCTTGCACTTTCTCGATGATGGTCCTCAATCATTTGTTGTAATTCATCTCCATTGTTGCTCAATAGGACAATGTCATCTGCAAACCGAAGGTTGCTGAGATATTCGCCATCGATCCTCACTCCTAATCCTTCCCAGTCTAAGAGCTTGAATACTTCTTCTAAGCATGCAGTGAATAGCATTGGAGAGATTGTGTCTCCTTGCCTGACCCCTTTCTTGATAGGTATCTTTCTACTTTTCTTGTGGAGAACCAAGGTAGCTGTGGAATCCTTATAGATATTTGCCAAGATATTCACGTATGCCTCATCCACTCCTTGATTACGCAATGCCTCTATGACTGCTGATATCTCTACTGAATCGAATGCCTTTTCATAATCTATGAAAGCCATATAGAGAGGTTGATTGTACTCCGCAGATTTCTCGATTACCTGATTGATGGCATGGATATGGTCCATCGTAGAATATCCCTTCCTGAAGCCAGCCTGTTCTCTTGGTTGACTGAAGTCAAGTGTTGTCCTGATTCTATTGGAAATTATCTTGGTGAATATTTTATACAATACTGAAAGCAAGCTAATGGGTCGGTAATTCTTCAATTCTTTAACGTCTCCCTTCGTATGGATAAGTATAATGTTGGCGTTCTTCCAGCTCTCTGGTACACTTGAAATTGTGAGGCATTGCGTATAAAAGGCCGCAAGCTTTTCAAGCATGATATCTCCTCCATCTTTGATTAAATCTACTGTTATTCCATCTTCTCCAGGCGCTTTTCCCCTGGTCATGTCTTTCAAGGCCCTTCTAACTTCATCGCTAGTTATTGAAAGAGCTTCTGTATCCGGTTCATCACTATTTCGAATGGAAGAAGCTTGGCTGTTTTGGCTACAGTACAGGTCAGTATAGAATACTTCTGCTGCTTTTACTATGTCATCGAAATTGCTGATGATATTACCATGCTTATCTTTCAGTGCATACATCTTGCCTTGTCCTATGCCTAGTTTTCTTCTTACTGATTTCATGCTGCGTCCATATTTTACGGCTTCCCCAATTTTTCCCACGTTATAATTTCGAATATCCCTTACTTTCTTCTTGTTGATCAGTTTTGACAGTTCAGCGAATTCTATCTGATCTCTTGAGTTGGACACTTTCATGTTTTGTCGTTTCTTTATTAGGTCCTTTGTTTCTTGGGAGAGCTTCCCTACAGGTTGCTTTGGTGCCTTACCTCCCACTTCAATTGCTGCTTCTGAGATCAGCCTAGTTACGGTTTCATTCATTAGCTCTATGTTATCTTCATCTTCCTGTTCTAAAGCTGCATATTTGTTTGCGAGCACCAGCCTGAATTGGTCTGCTTTTACCCTTACTGCCTCTAGGTTGGCCTGTTTCCTCTTGACTAGTTTCACTCTCTCTCTCTCTTCAAATTGAGAGAAATCCTAGACCTCACTAACCTATGGTCACTGCACTTAACCTTACCTAACACTTCTACATCCTGCACTATGCTTGGATCGGCAGAGAGTATGAAATCTATTTCATTCCTTGTTTCTCCATTAGGGCTTTTCCAGGTCCACTTCCTGTTGCTGCGCTTCCTGAAGAAGGTATTCATTATTCGGAGCCTATTCCTTTCCGCGAATTCTACTAACATCTCTCCTCTTGCATTCCTAGAATCGATGCCGTAGTTGCCAATGGCTTGCTCACCAACCTGCTTTTCCCCCACTTTTGCATTGAAGTCGCCCATGACTAAAGTATACTGAGTTTGCACCTTTCTCATTGCTAGTTCAAAATCTTCATAAAACTGTTCTATTTCTTCATCATCGTGACTAGAGGTTGGGGCATAGGCTTGTACTACCTTCATTTTGTACCTCCTATTCAGCTTTATTACGACGACTGCTATCCTTTCATTAATGCTGTAGAATTCATCAATGTTGCCCGCTACGTTGTTATGCCCTAGAAATCCTACCCCGGATTCTTTCTTATCTGGAAGACCTCTGTAGCAGAGGACGTGGCCGTTAGTCAGTACTGTGTAAGCCTCACCAGTTCTTCTAACCTCACTAAGGCCAATAATATCCCAGGAAATGCCTGATAATTCTTCAAATAGTCCTGCTAAGCTAGCCTCACTCGAGAGGGTGCGCGTGTTGAACGTTGCCAGGTTCAGTTTGTCTGGTATCGGCATAGCAAATGCGTCAGGAACGCGCTTGGAACGCCGTCGTGCGTGCAAGCCGAAGCGTTTTATCCCCCTCAGCTAGCGCCGTTCGGCACAGCCAAGTGGCCGACAATGCAACTACGGCCGTCACGTTCGCTCGCATAGCAGCGCACCTGACGCGGCAGGCCGCACCTTTATTTTATCCAGCGGCCGTGCACATGCAGTGGACTTCCCAACAAGGAAACTAAAGTGTTCGAGTTCTAGAAAGTTCGGATAGCGCGTTAAAGATAATGTTCATGCACGTGTTCAACCTGTGGACGTCAACGTGGGGTACGTTGGTATATTTCCTTTCACGACAATGGCATGGGTAGACGAAGAATGATCGGCAGAGTAGGTGCGACACAGTCTGGCACCAGAGAATCATCAAGAGGTGTAGGGCTACAATTCGTGACCGTCCAAGTGCAGCGGACCATGGCCTACCGAGGAACCGCCAGGCAGGTTGAGTCAAAACTTAGCCGCTGACCTTCGCGACCGGAACCCGACGAGTTGTCTCAGCCTGGAAGTAGCTCGCTTAAGTCAGCACAAAAGCAAACTTCTCCTAGCACTTCCTCCTCCACGTGTAACTATGCCATTGGGAGAATTTGGCCACTCTCCATTTCCGGTCTTCTTTTAATGCAATTAGCATTTTTGCCGACTTCAGGCGCTTTTAGTCTGTCTGTCTGTCTGTCTGTCTGTCTGTCTGTCTGTCTGGGCTGTCTGTCTGTCGTCTGTCTGTTCTGTCTGTCTGTCTGTCTGTCTGTCTGTATGTTGTCTGGTCTGTATGTCTGTCTGTCTGTCTGTCTGTATGTCTGTCTGTCTGTATGGCTGTATGCTCTGTCATGTCTGTCTGTCTGTATGTTCGTCGTCTTTCTGTCTGTCTGTCTGTCTGGTCTGTCGTCTGGTCTGTCGTCTGTCGGTCTGTCTGTCGTCTGTCTGTCTGTCTGTCTGTCTGTCTGTCTGTCTGTCTGTCTGTCTGTCTGTCTGTCTGTCTGTCTGTCTGTCTGTCTGTCTGTCTGTCTGTCTGTCTGTCTGTCTGTCTGTCTGTCTGTCTGTCTGTCTGTCTGTCTGTCTGTCTGTCTGTCTGTCTGTCTGTCTGTCTGTCTGTCTGTCTGTCTGTCTGTCTGTCTGTCTGTCTGTCTGTCTGTCTGTCTGTCTGTCTGTCTGTCTGTCTGTCGATCTGTCTGTCTTCTTCTGTCTGTCTGTCGTCTGTCTGTCTGTCTGTCTGTCTAATCTCTTTTTCTTCTTCTCATTCTTCTGTCTGTCTGTCGATCTAATCTCTTTTTCTTCTTCTCATTCTTCTGTCTGTCTGTCGATCTAATCTCTTTTTCTTCTTCTCATTCTTCTGTCTGTCTGTCGATCTAATCTCTTTTTCTTCTTCTCATTCTTCTGTCTGTCTGTCGATCTAATCTCTTTTCTTCTCTCATTCTTCTGTCTGTCTGTCGATCTAATCTCTTTTTCTTCTCCTCATTCTTCTGTCTGTCTGTCGATCTAATCTCTTTTCTTCTCCTCATTCTTCTGTCTGGCTGTCGATCTAATCTCTTTTCTTCTCCTCATTCTTCTGTCTGTCTGTTCGATCTAATCTCTTTTCTTCTCCTCATTCTTCTGTCTGTCCTGTCGATCTAATCTCTTTTCTTCTTCCTCATTCTTCTGTCTGTCTGTCGATCTAATCTCTTTTTCTTCTCCTCATTCTTCTGTCTGTCTGTCGATCTAATCTCTTTTTCTTCTCCTCATTCTTCTGTCTGTCTGTCGATCTAATCTCTTTTTCTTCTCCTCATTCTTCTGTCTGTCTGTCGATCTAATCTCTTTTTCTTCTCCTCATTCTTCTGTCTGTCTGTCGATCTAATCTCTTTTTTTTCTCCTCATTCTTTCTTGTCTGTCTGTCGATCTAATCTCTTTTTTTTTCTTTTCATTCTTCTGTCTGTCTGTCGATCTAATCTCTTTTTTTTTTCTTTTCATTCTTCTGTCTGTCTGTCGATCTAATCTCTTTTTTTTCTTTTCATTCTTCTGTCTGTCTGTCGATCTAATCTCTTTTTTTTTCTTTTCATTCTTCTGTCTGTCTGTCGATCTAATCTCTTCTTTTTTTTTCATTCTTCTGTCTGTCTGTCGATCTAATCTCTTTTTTTTTCTTTTCATTCTTCTGTCTGTCTGTCGATCTAATCTCTTTTTTTTTCTTTTCATTCTTCTGTCTGTCTGTCGATCTAATCTCTTTCTTTTCATTCTTCTGTCTGTCTGTCGATCTAATCTCTTTTTTTTTCCTTTCATTCTTCTGTCTGTCTGGCGATCTAATCTCTTTTTTTTTGTTTTCATTCTTCTGTCTGTCTGTCGATCTAATCTCTTTTTTTTGTTTTCATTCTTCTGTCTGTCTGTCGATCTAATCTCTTTTTTTTGTTTTCATTCTTCTGTCTGTCTGTCGATCTAATCTCTTTTTTTTTCTTTTCATTCTTCTGTCTGTCTGTCGATCTAATCTCTTTTTTTTCTTTTCATTCTTCTGTCTGTCTGTCGATCTAATCTCTTTTTTTTTCTTTTCATTCTTCTGTCTGTCTGTCGATCTAATCTCTGTTTCTCTAATCTATTTTTCTCTGTCTTACGCCAACACATAAGCCCAAGTTGTCTTCCAAATAGCGCGACTGCGTATGTGATCCTGGCCATGATGCTGTTGTGGCAATTCCATCGTCGTCCTTCCAGCTTTGTAGTCTGACCGTCGTCATGCCATCGTCGTAACCTAAGTAACCCAAGTAACCTAAGTTGTCTAATAGCTTGGGCCACTAGTTGCGTACTTGTGATACCAGTGTGGTAATTGCGTTGTTATTATGCCAGCTTTGTCATCCGACTCTCGCCATGCTTTCGTCGTAACGCCGCCGTCGTCATACGGTCGTTATGCATTTGTTGTCATACCTTTATCGTAATACATCGTGGTCATTCCAACGTCATCATTCTAGCTTCGTCATCCGACTCTCGCCATGCTGTCGTCGTCAGGCAGTCGTCGCCAAACCACTGGCATCATGCTCATGGCCGGCTGGGGGTCATGGTCCTTCCATTGTCGTGATTCCAGCCACAGCATCCCGGTTACTCCCCTATTCCTTCAGCTTCCTCCTGGGAGACTGCGCTGACCAGCTTAGACCCGCAACAGCAGCGACGGTTGATCCAACGGGCCTGCGGAATGGCGCCAGCCAATAGGACTCTGAAATATAAGGTCTCAACCCTAGGAGCAAGTCACCCCATCTCATTAGAAATAAATGTTTTCTCTCTCTCTATCCAGCTTCATCATTTGACTATCGTTGCCGTCACGCCTTCTAGGCTGACCAGTGCCTTAAGTTGTCGTATACCCTGAGCCACACGGTATCTGCTCATGGCCGCGATGCCATCGTGATCGCTGCGTCATCGTCATTCCACCTTTGTCATCTGACTCATCATGCTGCCGTCGTCATACAGTCGACATGCATTCTTCTCATAACGTAACCGCGATGCTGCTGTGGTTGCTCCATAGTCGTCATGCAATTCTCGTCGTGCCAGCATCGTGACGCAATTGCCAATGCGTCGTCGTCATCAGTAGTCGTCCCGCATTTGTCATACTGTAGACGTGATGGGGGAGTGGTCATTCTATTGTCGTCATTTTAACTTCTTCATCCGACTCTCATCCGACGCCACGCCGCCGTCGTCAAGCTGTCGTGTGACCCGTCTCATCAATTCAGAAACTTCTATTCACTATCGTTATGCCGTCGTCATTATGCTGCTTACGCGGTTTCATTAATGTCACTCCGTTTCCGTAACTGTATCGTTTTTTTGCTATAGTCTTTTGCTTGAGATTATGCCGCCTCTCCAGCATGTCATTGCCTTAATTGCGTCGTCGCCAGACAGTCGCTCTCATGTACCTTTTGTCGTACTATTGCAGCTTCAGACATCAGACGTATTGCAGCTTCAGATTTCAATCTGTCTTCGTCATTCTATCGGCAGCCTTGCGAAGTCGCCAGACAGTTGTCGTCACGTAATCGTGCTCATTGTCGACTTTGGCAAGCGAGGACGCAGCAGTGGGGGTCGATACCGGAGACAGTGCATATCGCATGTAGCGGACGCAAGTGAAGTCTCGGAACTACCATTACAGATATCAAATAAACGTGAGTTCAGCAATGCGGTGTATCACTACATTGCATGAATGCTAATCGCTTCACTGTCGACAGTCATGGTGAGATCGATTCTGCCGTAATTTTTTTTCTTTTCCTTCCGTCCACGGCACGCCAGCAGTACTGTCTTTTTCAGTCGTTGTCTCCGGCATTTCGTTGACGCACCGCACAGCACGACGGACACGGTGCACCACATGACACTGCACAGAGCATGATGGCAGTGTGCACTGATGATTAGAACATCCCGGCTGCCCAAGTGGCATTGTGCAGTAGCGTGGTCCTGAGCAGAGTTGTTTATGAAATCAGTGTCAGTTAGTGTAGCTGGAATATGTCTGGCCACATATGTTACGGTGATAATTTACATGGTCACACTCCGTGGAGCTCTTTTGTTCCGCCTATTTAATACTGCCTTGGATAAAGTGTTGATGCCCTGGTAATAATACACGTACAAATCCGCCAGATTCTTGAAATAATATATATATATATATATATATATATATATATATTGCGTCTCTCGGTGGCTGAGTTATGCTATTGACTTATGTTGGAAACAGCAATTGTTGACATATCCCTAGTGCCGGTATCTGAATCAGAGGAGGCGTTGAATGTTTGATTAATAGGTTTGTTTTTCCCAAGAACTGATGCAAGCAATGAGAGTGGCCATTAAGAAAATACAGAAAGTTTAGATGGATAGTTCTTTCCACGTTGGCTGTGGGGATTTGTGTGTGTTTGGTTTGAAGAAATGTTTTGGGTTTATCATGTACATAAAGGATTTGGTAGATTAAGTAATTGTGTGAGTTGAAATCCATTTTAATTTTCTGGTATACATGGTGGTAGGTTTCGGCTAAAAACTTCATAAAAAGCTTGAAGTGTCCTAAAAGACCTTACAGAGCAAGAGCATTCAGTGCGTGCACAATTCAATTCAGTAGTAACATAGAACAGTGGAAAACGTGTAACATAATTTGCAGGCATTGGTGCAGGAAGACGTCTGAACCAAATGCGTGCTTGTCAAGAATTAAAGCTTCAAGTGACTGGAACCTACACTATGAGGATGCCAAGCGTGTAACACATTTGAGAGCACTTAATACGTTTAATTATAAATTTTTGGTATTGTTGACTATATGTTCATCGGCTTCGTGACCAACGTGCCCACCAGAAAGTTGTAGTCTACATTGCAAAAGAACATACCTTTAGAGCTTTAAAAATAGGGGACTCAAAGATAGGGGATGCTATCAGGAATAGCAAAAGAATCAATGTAATTCAGACCACAAAACAAACAAAAAATAAGAACCCTAGCGGAGTTTACTTTCCACGCAGGCGCAGTGCCGCTGAGTGTATTTTTGGTTACGATTTAACAGTTGCCGCGACTGGCATTGGCTAAGACCATCCAATGTTTATACACATAGCCGTCGAAGTGCTCCAAATTGAACTTCGTCACTTGTACCGCTTCCCCATTTTACCACCTAGCTTCTCTGTCAGGGGGACAACATTGCCCTGTGATTTCTGTTATTGTCGCTGATCACTGTGCGTCGCTTACGCCATGCTTCAAGTTCACTACTCGATGACCTAACTAGTTTATGGCTCCATACGCAACTGCATGTGCATCCTAATACTTCGAGCATTTGAAAGAACATCTTGTTACTGCAGGTCACTCCGTAGCAATCACATTTACGGCGCATATATCAGTCATAGTTTGATTGTGTGCAGGTATACAAAGATGATTTGTTTGTAACGACCAGCTCGTCCGCTTCCGTTGACAATCAATCAAGATTGGCCTGTACCAGCTTTACGCTCTCGAATATTACAGCTTGCGGTGACGATATCTATCGCCAGTCGTCACATTTCGTGTCTCTGTGCGGCCTTGCAAAGTCCGTAATGAGCCCTGCATCCGCGTCCCTGTGCCACGGCCCTCACTAACATCTGGTATCCGAAATAGGAAAGCATGCCACGGCGTGGTCGAAAATAGGTGGTCGTCGAACTTCTGCAACTGCTGGGCCAATGTGTTATCTCTCGATGTATGTCATTATAGGTTTTGGAGACAAAATACTGCAATCTCGTGTCTCCCCACTACAGTGTACCTCACATAGCACCAATAGCCTACTAGAACCCTTGAGATAAAGTTGAGTCGAGCGCTCATATTGACGTTTAGAAAAGTATACAATAAATATTTTGAGTTGTTTTCGTGTTTTATGAGATGTGTTTCGAACGGCAGGTACATCGCATCAATTTGCAGTGACGCACGCTTTATCTTGTGGCATCCCGACGTGGGAGTGGCCCGCTACGCGCTAGCGCGCGCCCTATAGGAACATAATAAAGATTTTCATCCATCCATCCACCGGGGATAATTCACAAGCGAAAGTATAAACAGTGCTGACACCTCATGACGGGGAAGTAAGGCGGTCTTCTACGAGCCAAGCTTGCCTAGCAAGAAGAATGATCCAGAAAAAGATGTTTTCCAGTTGTTGTGAAGGGTCTGGCGCCGTTCCTCTCAATTTACTATAGTAATAAATCTCTCTTGAATCCTTGTAGCCGCCAATTTTCTAAATGACCTTTAGGTGTTGTTGAAACACGCCATCGCACGTTCTGCAATAAAACGCCAATATAACATACAAATGTTAACAAACGACGTCCGAGCCTCATCCCGCCAACAAACTTGACAACGTGGTGAATGCGACATTTGTCAGTGGTGGGCCTTCGGCAAAAAGAAGCTCGACAGTCTGCCGTAAACGTGCCGACTAGAGTGGTGCGCTTCAGTTGCTTCAACCTTTGTGATGCACTATGAACTGTTTTTCTACGTAGAAAATGGTACTCCACTTAACGCTGCTTTGTTTCTGCTCAAATGTCCTTGAAAAAAAAAAGCATTTGTTGGTCCAGCTTGTTGAATATAACAGCTGGTGCTGTTACTGGCCTGGTTTTCGAAGAATGAAACAGTGACAAGTTGCTTTCATCTTTGCCCGTCGCGGTGTCCATGGCATGTATCCGAGCAACGGCCTCGGGTTACACAAGCCAATTCCAAAGGCCATGCTTTGCTGTATTGCAACGTCTATAAAGCCATCGCTGACGTCATGGCCACGTTTATCTTGGGCACCACCATGGCGAGGGGTGTAAGCGAAGGTAACTTCGCATTGTTGTTCTCGTCCAGTCGGGGAATTAATGGTACCAAGAGTTTTGTTGTAGGATTGAGATCATAAAGCCTAATTTTGATCCATGTTTTGAGTAGGAAAGGAGAGGTAAGCACGAAGTGTTTCTTAAAAAATTTTAAGATAACGACGAGGTCATAGTATACGGCTGTCTTCCCTTAACAGACTAGACATCAATGTATATATGGAGCAAGAAATTACACTTTCATAATTATATATATATATATATATATATATATATATATATATATATGTCAGCTTGTGGTCGCCATGAAACATTACAGTTCTTCAACCACTCTTCAGCACCAGGCGCTCATCGTCCCTCTGCAGCCTTAGATGTGTCCTACTTATGAAATGGTTTCCGATATTCTTCACGAGTACGGTAGTGCAACACAAGACGAGGACAACGAATTAAGCAGGACAGGGCCCATACAGTTTGCTTCTCTACCCTCGTATTCTTTGCGCTATCATAATCATAAGAAATAATTACCAAATTGCTTAGTTGTCGGTTTTCCTATATTTCTTGCCCATTACATGAGGAGCCGCAGCGCAAGAAACCAGAGACGCTAAATTGTTCTAGGCTAGACCTTCGTGTTTTGTTGTCAAGTTTTCAAAGCTAAGCATTCTTTTCCTTCCCGCCCACCACGGGATTTTCAATGTGCCTGTCAGTTGCGTGATTGCCGAGTAAAGGATACCGATCCCAGAAACAGTGCGATAGCAAAGTGCGATGATCCCATGGATGGTGTAATCAAAATCAAAGCTTGGCCTATGCCGGAAACGGTATAAACGTAGGACGTCAGTTGGTGGGCCTATCCTCACACCAGCACACCTTACGTGCCCTCTCATAACTTTTAATGTGGCGTGTAACGCGAGACAATGCTGCGGGCAGTGCAATCATGGTGATGCGATCAAGTAACTCAGGCGTAGCACCTGAAGCTAGTTTCTTTGTCCCCTCCTGGGGGATTGGATTCGCGGTCTGGCCAGGTCTCTCACGCAGCTGTGTTGCGGTGAGAAAAAGCATGGAGAACATTTACTAGGCACAAAACATTTAAAAGCCAAAGAAAATGTCGCCGGATGGACTGCCTCATTGGGAGGTCATCGTATTCACGTGGATCATATGGTGGGGCGATTGATTGATCCCGTGTTTGTCAGTTGTGTTCAGGTGTTGAATGCGCACCGCTCGCTTATATCTTTCGTTATACTCACCACTGGTTAGTGCCAAATGTATGTCTATGACAGTTAGAATACCGTTGTTTCACTATTTACTTTTGTGTAACGTTGTCTGCCTTGTTCGGCAATATGCAATGTTTTTGTCAAGCTGCCGAAAAAAAAAACCCTTGGCAAGTTCGCGGTAGACTGCTAAAATTACACAGTTGCATAGATGAGTGTTCTGTTCGAAATTGCCGATGCATAATTTATGATGAGAGAAGTTCATGATGAGAACGTTATCTATCTACTAGACAGAGCTTAGCCTTGTTTTAGTGAAAGGCGTTAAGGGGACCTTGGTTTATCTCTTGGAAAGCAAATTGCTTTACCACACCTACAACATACAGCACTTGCCTTCATGACGCTTTCGTCTGTTTGATTACGTCAAAGAGTGGTTGTCAGGACAGTGATCGAATTGTGATAATATAAAAGCCATTGCAGTAGACTGGCAGTGTGTATAAACGAGAACGTGCGTTTAGCTTACAAAAATGTGTAGAAAATACGTCAATAACTGCCAAGATTCTGCTGAAGCTTTTCGACTAATGCACCAGAAACTTCTATATAACAAATTTCGTGCAGTTGGACTTGTATAAAGACCATTATTTGTTGAGCAGCAGCGTATTTGTAAAGCCCTGTAACATTACGTTCACAGCTTGTGAAACGTCTCCTACAAACTTCGTCGCAGGAAATTCCAGTGTCATAAGCAGTTGGAGATAACAATAGGACATTTTGCTAACAAAATGTCCTTTTTGTTAGCAAAAACAAAATGTCCTTTTTGTTAACAAAAACGGTCGGCTAGGACGAAGAAGATAGGCTTAAAACAGCCATGCCGAAAATTGTTTAATTTCTTGTGTTTCGCATGTATCGGGGACGAACGCAACTAGCAACTCAATATCTTTCCGGAATATTTCTGTGGAGGAGGTTCTTTCTTTTCCAAGAAACAGCTGTGTATTTCACGTATAGCGCACGAACCATCCAACAAGACGTAGTCATCTCTGAATAAAAGGGCACAAGGCAAACTTCCTTCACGTAAGCAAGGAGTTCAAGTGATTAATTTTTTCCTATTTGTGAAGTACTGCGCAGAGCTCTTTTGAAAATATCAGGCCCCTGCCATTGAAACTCCTTTATGAGCCGCTCTATGGTAACGGCTGAAAATATGGCTTCCAATAGTGCCCAGTATAAAAAAACCCGCTTGCGTTATTTAGAACGTTGACCAAAGTTTCGTTGTTATCTACAGAGTCGTTTACCGCCAACTAAATCGTTATCTGGTACCTTGTAGAATGAAGATTCCTCGTTCAGACAACGTAAATAATATTTTAGAATATTGTACTGTTTGCGTAATGTCAGTGCGCAAAGACTTCTTTAGGTTTCTGAGGTACTTTCACACTTTCGTTGTGATCAAAGCCGGTCAGCATTTCGAATAGACTTTGCATACCTTACGTATGCAAGCTCAGATCCGTTTGGCTTAGTAGTTCAGAAACGTGCTAAAACTTTTTAGCTGCAACTGACTCCTAAGTTGCTCTAAATTTATTAGAGAACAAGTTATGACGACAGTCATTGAGCAGCTTTGTGCAGTCGAGTAAAATCGGTCGAGTTGATGATGTCTAGAAGAATGAATAGGAATCTGACGCCAAAAACTAGCCCCCTGAGCTGCAGAAAAAGCAATATCTTGAATTGAGATAGTGAGTCACACGTGGAAAAATCACTTCACAGCGCTAGAGAAGGGATGAAACACGTACAACAACACTGGCGCTGACTACTAAGTGACATTTATTAGAAAATAGTGCGCATCTATATGAGCATCCTGCTTCCCCAGTGAACATAATCGCCATGACATAAAAGAGCAACAGGTATTCGAAGACTGGCCCACCTACCAATTCGAACCGAGAGAGACATCTAAAAACATCAATGTATTTTCTTGAAGGGCCAGGGAAGCCATGCGGTGACACTTTTACCTTCACGTTCTATGTGAAAGGCCTCTACAATTGTATTCTTCGTTTGGTCTAGTCCTGCCCCGATGAAGTTAGTCTTTCGAAGAAGCAGAAGACAGCCATATTCCTTGCAGCGCGTGGCAGTTGGACTGCGGTATCCATTCTTAAGGTTTATTCTGTGCGGCCGCGTTCTATCTTTAAAACATTGTCCGTACAGTTTGCCACAGCTGAGCGGAATTGGTCACCTGCGAAGTGAACTTGGTAGCGTGTTTCATGACGCATATGTTGATATAATTACAGTGCATGTTATATGTTATGGTAACATATGGAGAACTAATATGGAGGTCAACAAAGAAGCTCGAGAACAAGTTAAGGACCGCACAAAGAGCGATGAAACGAAAAATGTTAGGTCTAACGTTAAGAGACGGGAAGAGAGCGGTGTGGATCAGAGAACAAACGAGGATAGCCGATATTCTAGTTGACATTAAGAGGAAAAAATGGAGCTGGACAGGCCATTTATAGCGTAGGAAGGTTAACCGGTGGACCATTGGAGGTACAGAATAGATACCAAGAGAAGGGAGGCACAGTCGAGGACGGCAGAGAACTAGGTGCGGTGATGGAGTTAGGAAATTTACAGGCGCAAGTTGGAATCAGCTAGCGCAAGACAGGGGTAATTGGAGATCGCAGGGACAAGTCTTCGTCCTGCACTGGACATAAATATAGGCTGCTGCTGATGATGATGGTGCATGTTGGCAGAGATCTTGGAAAGCTTGCAGGGAGACGCCATGACGATGTTCGAATTACGAGGTTGGCTATATTTTTTTGATAGTATGAGATAATGCATATATGTATGGGGCGACATGCAGAGGGTATTTTTCATTGTTTGTTTCAGTCCTGGACACCTTCTGACCATGCTTCAACATTTGTAGAGGGTTCGCACGTATCGTCGAGATTAAAGATGGCGGATATCGAGCTCTTTCGACGCGCGTCACTTGTGCGCTGAAGCTGTGGCTCAATAAAGTATTGCAGGAGTTTCCTAAATTGTTTAGTTTAGGCATGCAGAAAGAACAACCCTTTTCAGCTGTTTCATGTGGGCTATTTCACGAGAACGCATGCCTTTCTCGAACACGAATTGTACGACCAGCAAATGTGATCTTCAATACTAAAATGAACCTTGATACGCTGTTTGATATTTCGATCAAGGCCCATACAATGCTTACCTCATTATACCGATAGCCTGCTACGACCTTTATTATAAGAGTGAGTCAGTTGTGCGTATTGACGCGAAGAAATCTGTGTAATAAATATTCCGCATTGTGCTCATGTTTTTTTCAGACGCATTTACAACGGCAGGTGCTTGATGACGCACATTTTATCTTGCGGCACCTGGAATGAGTCGTAGGCGAAAGAATAAACAGCGCTCACAATACCCGGCCGGGGTCTCATGCTGTCAGCTACGAGCCAACGTTTGCCAAATCAAGATGAATTGTCCAAAAAAGATGTTTTTCTCGTTGTTGTGACTGGTATAGGGCAATGAATGATCATTTGTTTTAGTAATAAATCTCTTTTGAATCCTGGTCGTAAACAGTGTAAATGACCTTTAGTCGTGGCTGAAAAGTGCCATCTTTTATTGTACAATCAAATTCCGGCTAAAATATATAATTAATAACAAAAACCATATAGCGAACTCGATAGCACGGAGTATGCGACCGTTGTCAATGGCGCGTTCCTCATTTTTAACTTGGGCAATAAGGAGCACGCCTGTCTCTAGAAAACAGGCTAACTAGTGTAGTCAATTTCACTTGCGTTAATCTAGGCGATGTATATCGAACTGCGCATTTGTTTCAAAAGCTTAAAATATTTTTTTTTGCGCTTAACGCTGCTTCGTTTTTTCTCAAATTTTTCAGAATAAACACATTGCTTTCTCGATCCCAACTGCTGAGTATATCTCTTGGCACTGATAAATGATCACTTGTCTAGAAATTAATATTATGCTGCTTTCCTCTGCACCAGTCATGGCGATAACGTCACAACTCCCAGCGATGGCTTCCTGTAATGTAAACAGATTTCGAAGGCCACGTTTTTCCTCGATCCGGCTGCCGATAGGAATTGGGAAAGTCACGACTGCGATATTTTTACATCACATATGGGGATAGATGCGGACAAAGACAACTTCGCATTTTCTTTTATTGCCAAGTCAGGCGAGTAGAAGCACCAAGTGCCCTATACTGAACGACTGTGATCATGAAATGCGATCTCGCTTCGCAACATGAGCCTCAGAAAAGCAGTGTTAAGGCCAAAATAATATTTAATGTTGTCGAAGGACAACGGCAGTGCATAACTGGCATCAGCTTTTGTGAGGATCGTTAGAAAGCAACATACATAGAGCATGAAATTGCACTTTTATCGCCCTAAATAGCGCTTCTTGTTAGCTGCAGCAATCGGAAAGTAGTTCTGCGAGCAGTATCGAAAGTTTCAAGTACTCATAAATATTTATTCATTGATGTTAACTGACACCTCTAGCATTTTATTTGTAGGTCTTTATTGCTCGACACTTCCAGCTCGCATTTAGCTTTCTCCATACAATGTTTCTTAAAAAGATAACATTGGTTCTTTAAGCTTCAGGTTAACGGTGAAGTGTAAAGTTCTCAACAGTGTTTGCGCGGTGGATGGAATAGGCTAAGTTGGATAGAATAAGCTAAGTTGTATGTAATTGATTACATAGTGCTGACATGCTTACACACAATGACAGGAATAAGATATAAACGCTGGGCAGGAAATCAACAACGCGAAAGTTGACTCTGGGAACGATCTTATGCCCAATGGTTGCAGAGACAGCGCCATTTTATCTTTAAGAAATCATATGTAAGAGTGCATTTTTACGTTTTAGGGCAATTGTATCATGCCATTTGAAGTACATTTCTTAATCATTACAAAATATTGCAGGCTGCAACGCAAGTTTTGCAAGGACTCAGAATGCTCCTCGGAACAAACAACATAGACTAATAGTTGAGACAGCACATTTGCTTTATGGAAGATGTTGCGGTGACGAATTACTGAACCACAAGTTCACCCGAAAAATTTTAATAATGAGCACCTTGGAGAAAATAAAATTTATTGGTCAGCGAAAATTCCCAGTCGTGTGCTATGGGTGTGTTTACGTACACGTAACAGAATTTAAAAAAAGTCATGATTGTTGAGAGTACTGCAAAAGAGTTTCTATGCGAGGGGGACATACGTGTCACAAATAAATTTCAGAATACTGATTACCAAGAATTTTTAAATAAACTTTTTCATAGAGCTTTGGCGGGAGTTGTTTTATAGTAGATTCAGAATTAGTCACATTCTCATGCATCTTCTTTATTACGAGTCTTCTAATCGCACCTAATTGAAAATGTTCATCATCAAAATTTAACCACTGCAGGCACTTTCCAAACAGAGCGTGGCGGGTGCAGTAAACACAGCACATTTGCATAAGATGGAAACGCCCGGTGCCGAAAAGGGTGACGAAGTTTGAAAGTGAAGGTCGCGGACGATAGTGAAAGGGCACGTTTTGCCTGGCAAATATATGCCGCCGCGTGCCGTATCAGTAATTGCTCTCATATGTCATCATATAAATTTCATCACGCACTTCGTAACGGGACATTTTCGTCAGACGTAATAGCGCGAATGCCTTTACTGCGCTCCCGGCGCACTGGGTTGCATTTCCCCCCGTTTGAGCATTGAAATAAGATGACGAATATCTGAAATTTGGTGGATATATTCATCATGCAGAAATCGGAAATTCGAAAGAATAGATGTGCAATAAAGTGCGATTGCCTCCACGTTTGTCATATACACAATCGCCTACAAGGCTCTAATCAGAAAAGACTTCGTGACTTTTTTTAAAGATTTGTCTTTCGGAGCTTACGTTATATGCCGAAAAGAATGGCCTCGTCGCCCAGCAACTCGTCTCAAAAATACGCCGCATTCGGCACACTCATTCGCGTTTTATATTAAAATATATACATATTTAATAAACGAAGTCATGTGGCAAATAAAGAGAAATGAATTTGACACCAATTTGGGCCCTTGGTTCGTGCGGTTGGCAGGAAGACTACCTTTTTCTCTTTATAAATAACTTTACAAGGCGCAAAAAAAAAAAAAGACAGAGACAAGAACGAAAGAAGCAACGGGACCGGCACTGGACTTAACTCGGAAGTTTATTGAAAGCAAACCAATTTTATGAGCGCAATGAAATCACGTGAGTTGTGACAACAGTACAATATAAGAACTAGCGGGATGCTGTTAAGATGAATATCCACCAACTCACCCATATGTCAGTTCTGGTCAATTGCAGTTAATGATATTATGTATCTATAGTAGGATATCGTTAGTAGTTATGTAAGTGATAAACATGTTTTAAACATTGCTGTATTGTTTTAAGGCTATTAATTTCAAAGTGCCACTTACTAGCCTTAGTTCTACTGATGAAGTGGCTTCCGATAATTCGTGATGGTTAGAAGAGGAGCTGCCACGCAAGGAATCACAGATTCTGAAGTATTCTGGGCGAGAGTTAAGTAATTTGGTGCAAATGTTTAGGGCGAAGCTTTTTTTTTTGGCCTCCTTCCTCCTCCTCACTAGGTTTGGTGTATGTCAGTCTCTTTAGCAGCTCCTGAAATAGTGTAATTTTGAACTGGGCTGATCCCAGAGATGGAGTAATCAAAACTGTTCCGATGCCGGAGACTTAAAAGCTGGATACACGATAGGCTGATCCGTAGACCATTGCACCATATCACCATATGTGCCCTGTCTGCGCTTTTATTTCGGCTTGCGGTCCGAGCTGATCCGGGAGGCAGTTCAATCCTGATATTCTTGATAATGATATCGCATTAATGTCGCTCAGGTATAGATTGTCCAATTATCTTCTTGGCCTTTTCTTCTGAGTTTGGCTGTCGATATCTAACCTACAAGGTGTAGCGACGTTTCTTCCACGCAGCTGACGCAAGTAGTGGGAAGGCATCAACATTTGCAAAGTATAAAAGGATACCTCGCCGGACATAATGCCGCGCGAGGTCTCTGCGGTCACGTGGGTCGCGTCGGGAGGATTATCACGTGTTTGTCACAGGCGTGCAAGTGTCAAATTTATACGTCCTTCTACGTAAACCTCTCCTCATGATGTTTGCTTGACTAATCGCAACATGTAGCATTAGCCCCAAGCCATCACCGCATCCATGTAGCATATGCATATTTATAGTACCATGAGGATACGTGCGCGAAAATTTGTTTGTATTGAGGCTGAAGACATAAAATACTATAGAAACTGGAAATAAAGCACGACCGCGCATCATGTGTCTCTTTGCATAGCACTTAAGTAAAGCGATTCAACAAAAGCTACGCTTAATTTAGATTCGAAGTAGCCCGTTGGATCTGCGGGGAGTGTTCGAAGTCTGGCATTGATTCTAATAAGAATTAAGCAGTTACTGACGCTTGCCATCTGTTACAGGCCGCACTACACTAAGAAACAATGCTAGTTTTCAGTGAACACTAAATCTCTATTCTGCGAAATGCAATCAGTGAAGGTTATCTGAGCAGAACGGCCCAGTCTCATCTGAGAACCACGTATTTGTTATTTCTTATGCGTGCATGGGCGTTGTCTAACCCGGACCTGCATTCTTTACGACGCCATTCTGTTTCTTAAACGTATAGCCAAACGTGCCCCCCCCTCTCTCTCCCTCCTCTCCGTTTTTCCATGTACACCTAGAGATGGTGCTATGGCGGGGGATGCTTGATGAACTTCTCCCTGTCCAGTGTCTTTGAGAGTATAGTTTTTTTTTCTACATTAGTCTTGTAGCCACTAGCATTGTCTTCCCGGTTCAGCGAGGTACAATGCGATCGCCAAGCACAGAAAAAGAGAAAGAAAAGTTCATACCGGGCTCGCAGAACGCTGCTAAAACAGAGACGATCACATGTAATGCATGACTGTTTTCAGAAACTTATAATAAACAAATGAGAATGAGACAGGTTCATCATGACATATTTACGCAACTACAAGACAGCGCTGAATCTTGTTTTACTTCAGGGTGACAAGAGTACCCTAATTTAGCCGTTGAGAAGTGAAATGTCTGACCACGCGTCTTACATTACATGTTGCCTCCATGACGCTTTCGTCTGCAACTGCTCGAAACAGCCGTTGTCAGGGCAGTGGTACACTTTTGATTATACGAAACATTTGTGATATACTGAATCAGGTCATATATACAACGTTAAACGACGTTACGTCAATGCTAGGTGGAGTGATGAAGTTGGGAAATTTGCAGGCGCAAGTTGAAATCAGCTAGCGCAAGACAAGGGTAATTGGAGATCACAGGGAGAGGCCTTCGTCCTTCAGTGGACATAAATATAGGCTGATGATCGTGGTGATGATGACGTAAATGCTGGCGCTTATGTGTCAAGTATAGCTCAATAACTATGAATATACTTCTAAAGCTGCATGTATAATGATTGCACTGAAAAATATCTACATAAAAACTGGCAGTCACTTTAGCATACGCCAGAGAGGGTAAAGGCGAAAGCCTGCGCGCTCAAGACACATTCATTAATTGACTTGACAATACTTGTTGCATGTTATTACTTGTTCTATCCCGCCAAAGGTCCTGGGTTTGAGTGCCTTAATTGACGCTGCCTTAATTAACTGTGCCTTAATTAATTTTGCCCTAATAACACCAACGGTCGAGGGCTCGAGTGCCTGAATTAACTCTATCTTACTTACCTTTGCCTTTTTTGGCATGATGAACGGCATCGGAGCCAGCTGTGAAGCAGACGACGACGAACGCGCGAGCAGTGGCACGAGCGCGTCTCCGCGCGAGGCGAGCTCACATGACTTTGTGTACCGCACGCCGCGTTTTCAAGGTCACTGTGTGAAGAGGCATTTAAGGCTTTCTCTTTAAGGAACTTTGCCTAGTTCGACTTATATTGACGCAATGACTTTCTGAATGCGCAGCGATATTTTAAAGCCGTGCAACGCTGCCTGTGAAACTTGTGTGCACATCTCATAAACTTTGTAAGCAAAACGTTATATTTAAATTATGGGGTTTTATGTGCCAAAACCACGATCTGATTATGAGGCACGCCATAGTAGAGGACTCCGGAAATCTGGACCACCTGGGGTTCTTTAACGTGCACCTAAATCTAAGTACACGGGTGTTTTCGCATTTCGCCCCCATAGAAATGCGGCCGCCGTGGCCGTGATTCGATCCCGCGACCTCGTGCTAAGCAGCTCAACACCATAGATACTGAGCAACCACGGCGAGTTAGCAAAACGTTCTATGTTCCCGATAAGCAGTAAGAGAAAATTATGAAATTGGTCATAACTGCTTTCAACAAGCTTTTTTCCTACGAAGAACAGTTTGTTAGGAGGAGAAAAATACACCTTTAAGCTGTCAGCATAACTTTATTTAGTACTTTGTGTATCACATACACGTCAGCGAATGGAACTAACAAGCCGGTATCTCTACGGGACTTGGCACTGGAGAAGGCGCCTTCGTGAATTTGAGAAACTTGCAGTACAGTTCACTTACAGCGCTCGAACAATCCATTGAGACGTGGTGACCTCCGAATAATACATTGGCATACATAAGAGCACCAGCTTGCTTGACGTAACCCCGTAGTTCAAGGGATGAATTGTTTTCTCTGTGCCAAGGCACTCGCGGAGCTGTTTTCAAGATTTGAGACCCTCGCCATTGCAGCTCCGTGAACGACTGTTCAATGTTAACGGCTGGAAACACGTCGTCCAGTTGTGCCGTGTAGAAAAGGACGTGCAAATTATTTAGTACATGCAACAATACTTTGCTGTGGTTGTGAAAGAAGTCATGTAATGCCAACTGCAATGCTATTTCACGCCTCGTACCATCAAGCGTCCTCGTATAGGCGACGTGAATAATTTTTTTGAATGCTGTACTATTTGCGTAATGGTAGTACGCAAGAACTTCCTTCGGCCTTCGAGGAACTATAATGCTTCCCTGGTTATTGAAGCCGGTTAGCTTTCCGAAAAGACTTTTTTCACCTTTTCCACGCAAGTTGAGAACTGTTTGGCTGAGAAGTAGAGTCGCGTTCGGATATTGTTTACCATCAACTAACTGCTGAATTGTATCGAATCTGTGAGAGAACACATTACGACGGCATTCGTCCAGCAGCGCTGTGTAGTAAAGGGAATCAGTAGAGTTGATGATGTCTAGAAGTGGAAATAGAAATCCGACGCCAAGCATGACCCCTTTCAACTTCAAGGAAAGCTGGTCTGACTTGTTTGTCATCACCTTATGCGCCACTCCAACGGCGAACCTTGCTGGAAGAAAAGAAGACGTTTCCTTAATTAGGATAGCAACACTCTCAGAAGGTCTAAAAAATGTCCAGTTCCGCAGAAGGGCAAACATTGAAATGCGACAGCAAAGGTTAGCGTTGTAGTGAAGCTCTTTGGGTGGTTTTGAACAATAGGTGAGGGCAACAGGCTGGCGCCACGTAGCACGCGACGCAACTGTTGCTGCGCAGCCTGGAGGCTACCAGACGCCTGGAAGCGGCTGCGGATGAGCGTAGTCAAAGGCTTTTCAGTCGTCGGATCTCGGTGGTGCCCGAGATGAGACCGCAGAAAAACATTCGGCGTTCGCAGCTGGAAATTTGCAGCCAACTGCACTACGCGACTCTTGCGACATTCTAACCCTCCGTGCGCGGGCCTCGCATGCGTCAGATGCAGCGACTGCGCGACGGCGGGAGCGGCTCTGACGGCGCAAACGTGCATCGAGTATCCGTATCATTCCTATGAGAATGAAATTAAGAAAACGTACAGAAAGTGCATCTCAAATCGAAAAATGCACCCGTCATTTGGCAGTCATATTTTATGGCCAGCGGAAGCTTAAAAAAATTAGAAAGGCTGTATTAGTGACACAGCCACAGTGGAGTAGATGAAACGGCATTGTTCATGGCAATTATTACGGAGAGAGTGCAATGAATGTGACGAAGGAAGCTTTCGCTGCTTCTTGTAGCTTTAGTTCCGATTTTTCTGTTCTAAATGCCAGCGCAAGCTGCCGTCGCTGACGAGAAAATAAAGTTGTAAGAGTCAGAAAAAGTCCCTACGTAACGCGAGTGCGTGTAGAAAGAGCGTTAAATGCGAGGTTGGTGGCGGAGAAGGCGCTGTTTTCACCGTGAAGTATATAACACAAAGATAGTGATAGCGCTCATATACTAGTACGAGACGCTTCATAAGACTGCCGCACATATACAAGTTTAAGCCACGGAGTGTAGAAGGCGGATCGCTGAAGGATAACGCCGGCGTACAGAGTAGTTAAAAATTCCGAATAATAGGAAGAGCGTTTACATGAGGAACACAAGGAGCCTGACAATTACAGTTGGTAGTTCCGCTTATAGCCAATACATTTCGTTGCCGGTGATGCGGGGAGAGCTTCGTACTTTTCAAAAACATTAAATTCTGAAGCTTTACTTGCCAAAATCATGAGATGATTATGAGGCACACCGTAGTGGGTGACTCCGCATTCATTTTCACAACCTGGGGTTCTTGAAACGTGCACAGAAAGGTATACATGCGCGTTTTTATATTTCGCCCCAATCCAAATGCGGCCGCTACCTCGGGGAATTGAACCCGCGACCTCGTGCGTAGCAGTGCAGTGCCATAGCCAACGCGGTGGGTGGTCTCGTACTTTTATTATGCTTGTTTCAAGCACCACACCAATCCTGAAGTATACTTTCTTGGATGTGTTACAAAGCAGAACGTTCAGTGCTGAAATCCGAAGCTCTGTTTGAACTATGCATTGACAGCCCAGGCACATACTTGCGTATTATTTGAATTCTAATATAGCACGAAGTGACCGCATACAATTGTCCATGCATTTGTTTGGTAAAGGCGTAAATTAAATACCGTTTTGTTCAGAGTCGGTTCTGTGTTTTTATGCACCTGCCAGAGCCCTCACTGCACGTGCAAAGGGAAGTAGAAAGCAGGATAAGTGGCCAACAAGTGTTCTAACTGTAATTCTGACAAGGGACTAACGCAGAAATGCTTTGTACAGGAAGTCAGCCGAATTAATTAGACCTCACAAGTGGTATACCTTCGCTGAGCTGTCGGACGTGGTTATGGCTTCGCAAAAAGCCAGACTACAGAACACGGCGGCGGGCAGAGCCATCCTCCACCGGACCGGCACGGCCACGGAGCTTCGTGCCCTCGATGGGCAACGATCACTCCCGCCCGAGGTCAGAAGCAAGATCACGGCGAACCCCATACCAAGGCACATGAGTCATGAACTCCACGAAGGACGACGCAAGGCGCGGGTCAACAGACAGCGCCGACAATTCAAGAGTGACCCGTACGTACAGTACGTGGACGTGGCGGCGTACCCCGCAGGGGGCCTCTTCGCGGTAGCCGCCGTGAACGGGAGAGACAACTCCTTAACCCTCGCGGCCTCCGTCAGGGCAGAGACCCCAGCTGCGGCTGAGACCATAGCCGCAGCGCTAGTAATAAAACAACATGACAGGGTGGGCAGGGAAGTTCATGTCGTTACCGACTCGCAACAGGCCTGCCGAAACTTTACCAACGGACGAACACCGGTGCTGGCGGCTCAAATTCTAGGCCCGAGGCTACAAGAAACCCATCAAATCACTTGGACGCCGGGTCACGCGGGACTGGAGGGGAACGAAAGGGCGAACGCCTTAGCTCGAGCGCTAATTAACCGAGCGGGGCAAAACCAATCGTCTTATCAATCCCCTCCCTTTACCTTTGTGCCCCTGCCATCAAATTACTGCGACCGACTCGAAATCCAGCGACTCAACCGCAGGATTTACCCTCCCCCTCACAAAAATATCAGCACTGAAGAGGCAATAGCCCTCAGACTTATCCAAACAAACACATTCCCAAACCTACACAGATACAGCAAAATATACCCACAAACATATCGCGGCATCTGCCCCTGGTGCGGCGACACACGCCCTACACTGTTTCACATCTCGTGGGGGTGCGGGGGCAAACCTCAACATTTAAAGACGCCTAACACGTCATTTGAGCGGTGGGAGGTACAGCTGACCGGCGATACCCTGGCGGGACAACAAGCTCTCGTCCAGCAAGTACGTCGAGCAGCCATGGCCAGTGGAGTCCTGGAATGAGGACACCACCCACTCGTCCTCAAGATCAACGATCTGAATGGTCTAAATGAATGTTTTTCTCTCTCTCTCTCATGACTTGGCTGATGCCTGACATCTAGGCTTGCGGGCAGTCTTTATCGACGTATTAAGAAACGTGATTGCGTGTATACCGGTCAGTGTTTATAGCACCCGTGCGCCTGTTATGCAAAAAAAAAGAAAAAAAAAACAATCACGTAAAGATGCTCTACTGCAGCTCATCAAATCACAGGCGTCAATGCCGCACGTCCTGCTCTTGCAGGAAACTCTCAGCGATAATGTAAATCTATTGGGCTACCGTTCGGTTAGCCAAAAGGGAGAAAATGGCAGAGGTATCGCCACGTTTGTCAAGAAACCCGCCGTCGCGCAGTTGCTGCATCTGACGCATGCGAGGCCCGCGCATGGAGGGTTGGAATGTCGCAAGAGTCGTGTAGAGCAGTTGCCTGCAAACACTGACTGCAAACACTCAATCGGAGACTGCGGGAAAAGATCGCCGAGCTCAATAGGCACATTGAGGAGCATTGCTCCGAATTAAATAAGCAGCAATGGAGGGACGCCTGCTCGGCAGCGGACGGGAAAATGCGACAAGGAGGTAAATGGAGCCTCTTCAAACATCTCCTAGACGATGAACAATCGAAATGTAATCAGAGACTAGCCATAGACCGACTTATTAATAAGGAGCTAATGGAAGATATCTCAGAAGCCTCCATATTTAGGAAACTAGCCAACAAATACCTTCCACTTGACCAAAGCTAAAGCTCTTCCCACCCTCGATATGAGGGCGCGCCTGCCCCAGAGCTGGACGCTCCCTTCTCGGAAGCTGAGATCAGGGAAGTGCTGCATAATCTTTACGGACGGTCTGCCCCAGGCCCCGATGGAGTCACAAACCGGCTCTTAAGAAATTTGGACGACAAAGCCATTCATTCCTTAGTGAACGAGATAAACGGGGTATGGGAGGAGGGTGTCGTACCGGACAGTTGGAAAAAAGGCCACAGTGGTCCTAATCCCCAAGCCAGGTAAATCACCTAGCTTGGATAACCTCCGTCCTCCCTCCCTTACTTCTTGCATTAGAAAAGTAGCGGAACATGCAGTGCATAACAGGATATCGAGACATATCGAGCGGAATGAGCTATTCTCGTACAATATGGTGGGTTTCAGGCCCTCGCTTTCCACGCAGGATGTCATGCTCCTGCTCAAAACACAGATCATAGACTCTCAAAACAAAGATGTAAAAGGGGTACTCGCACTAGATCTACCCAAGGCCTTCGACACAATTACACATGACTACATCCTTAAGGAGATATCGGCCTTGAACTTAGGAGTTAAATTCTTCACCTTCGTTGAATCCTTCCTTGAGAGCAGGACGGCGGTCATAAAGTTGAGGCAATCAGTGTCGGAGTCTTTCACACTCGGAAGAAGGGGCACTCCCCAAGGGGCAGTTATCTCGCCACTTCTGTTCAACATAGCAATGCGCAAATTGTCGGAAAGCCTTGCAACAATTCCTAATGTTGGTCATGCATTATATGCTGACGACATTACAATCTGGTGTCCCGGAGGATCGGAGGCGACGGTCGAACAAGCTCTACAGGAGGCTCTAGACGTTACAGAGTCTTTCCTGGACGGTACGGCACTTGCACTCTCGCCTGGAAAGTCGGAACTCCTGCTGTACAGACAGGCTAGACGAGGTGCTAGGGGACTCACCCCACTCGATCAGGTGCCCATTAGCGTTCGTACCAGGGATGGGTATACCATCCCTAGAGTAGACTCTATCAAAATTCTAGGGCTTTTATTAGACTCGAAGGGCTGCAACGCAACGTCTATAGCTCATCTCACCACGAAAACAGAGAACATTTTCAGATTAGTTATGAGAGTGTCCAACAAGAAAGGCGGCATAGGCGAGGATATACTCCTTAGAGCTCACCATGCTTTCCTCATGAGCCATGTCATTTACACAGTCGCGGCCCTCAATTTCACAAAAAAGGTAAATTAGATACGCTCATGCGCAAAACTGTCAAAAAGGTGCTTGGTGTTCCAATCACGGCTAGCAGAGAGAAATTCATGAAGTTGGGAGTACACAACACCACTTCGGAGTTAATTGAAGCGCAAAGATCAGCACAAATTTTTAGATTATCGAACTCCAAAGCAGGCAGAAGACTGTTGGATGCGGCAGGCCTCCATCGTAGTTTTAATCAGGGAGAAACCACGCAACTTGATAACCAAACCATGAATTCCTTTATTGTAGACCCTTTTCCAAGAAACGTCCACCCACAACACAATAAAGGTCGAAGATTGGCAAGGGCTAGGGCTTTCCTAAAGAACTTATCCGGAACGGAGACCTTTGTTGACGCGGCGCGACACACGAGCTCCGACAAGTTTTCCGTAGCTATAGTCAATGACAGGGGAGATCTCCTCTCGGCAGCTTCGCTAAAGACCTCATTGGTCGACGTGGCGGAGCAGGCTGCTATAGCTGTCGCATTACTTGATACAACACGCACTACAGTTTACACGGACTCCCGAGCGGCAATTAGAGCGTTCGCATCGGGATTGATAGCCAAACAGGCAGCCAGGATTATCAACGGCAGACCCCCCTCAGACACTATTCATCACATAGTCTGGTTCCCAGCACACATGGGATCAGACGTATTACCGGGTCACCTGAACCCCAATGAGATAGCCCACGACCGTGCGTGAGGTTTCATATGCCGCGACGGGATGGTGTCTCGGGTGAGTTCGGGAGAGCTCTTCCACAGTGATCCTCTAGTTACTTTTCACGAAATCACATCACATTACAGAGGGGATCGGCAGAGTTTTCCCTCCCCCTATCATAAGCTCAACAGATCACAATCTAGCACGCTCCGCATGTTCCACACGGGGTCCTACCCCTCTAGGGGCTTTCTGAACAAACTTCACCCCGACATCGATCCATTCTGCCCAGATTGTGGCACTGAATTTTGCTAATTGAATCACATGCTCTGGCAGTGCCCTGTGTTACAGGATTTTAACCAAGAAGAAGACTGGACGAAGGCCATCAAAGATCCCAGACAAGACGTCCAACTCCTGGCTGTCCAGAGGGTCCGTGAACGAGCGGAGAGGCACGGCCTCTCTGTTCCGACATGGGACTAGCCAACGGCTAGCAGTCCCCCCTGCCTAGCTTCTCAGGACCCAAATAAAGTGTTTACTACTACTACTATCACGATTTCTTTTCTACAAGGCAGTTTGAGCCCACACTGGCCACTTCGTGCATTACCCACACATATTACAAGTTCCATATTGTGTTGCACGCACCCGGTATGCCCTTCGGCAAGTAAGCATTCGTGAGCCATTCTTCTGTGCTCCGATACACCATGTGCTATTGCAAGCAGCATGTTCGTGTTTGTTACCACTTGAATTTCAGAGTTGTTAAAGTTCAAACTTCACTTTCGGACAGAACGAATGATCAACCTACGCATTGTGTCATTGAAAATAAACATGTCACTTACATACGCCGTTCAATCATTGATGTCGCTCATGATCTCTGTATTCTGTTTTCCGGCATAGCGGAGTAAACATGTTTGATATATTGCGCGGCGCTCTCAAGCCTACGCTCTTAAAAATGTTTTCACCCCTTGGGGCTTATCTTGCCACGCAGCGATAATCGCCATGTATCTTGCCCGCATTTCCTTTCTGTAATGCTGCGCGTCCGGTACACCTACGTCACCAACGGCATGACTAGCATTCTCGCGTGCATGACTAGCATTCTCGATAGAAAAAAGTAGAGTTTTCAAGAAAGGAAACGCCAGCAAGGCAGATGGTGATTATTGTTGTGGTGCCACATAAGCCCCAAAGGTTGCAAACTTTTTTGAAGAGTGTACGTGAAGGGCGCATTTGTATAGAGCTGGGTTGTAACGTCGTATTCATGAACATTATTTCTGATGAGGGGCGTGGTTTTCGCCATCTGCTGTGGAAGAGTTTTCGATTTCATATTCGATCTCGGTGCATGTGTGGAGTTGCATGCTGCTGTATGCGTGGTGTCAAGATAGCCGCAGCCAAATCATTTAGATGCAGCATACCTGTACGTAGCTTCGCGATTATGCTTTGTAGTTGCCGGCGGGAAGGTTGCAGATCAAGAACCAAAGAACAGGTGTAAGCGGTCGTGCTTTGAATATCTTAGCTTTTTACTGCGAGATATAAGATCTCTTAATAAAATGTGCAAAAGCTTTTCGTGCGATTTTCAGATCCAGGCAAGGCAACCACAGTATTTTCCGGCACAACATGCAGGAACATGCTTAGACAGTATATGGAGGTCTCCACAGTGATCAGCCAACAATTCTATTAAAGCAGCTTTGTTGTGCCAGTGTTTCCTGACTAAAAAACGCAAACTTGGTTTACGTACCTGTGAAATGCGTAACTCTGTGGTTTACTGTTACATGAAACAAACTTTATCATAATTGCTCCGAGACGCTAGGTTTGATGACAAGCGATCACGAAAATGTTAATCACAAAAAGGAGCAAGATATTGTAATGAGTGCGCTGTATTTTCGATAACTTGGCCTTTTTAATGGCCTCGGTCTGTCAAAATATCGCGCTGCGCCTTATACAATTATTTACAGGAACACTAATAGTGTAAAAGTGGATGGAGAACTGCTGTTGACGCGTAATGAGCCTGACATGACATCTATTTTATGTCCAAAGGGCATATATTTTATCGTGGCAGACGCTTTTGTACGAACACTAGGTTTAATTGCTTCAGGAATAAATATGAATTTAAGCATAATGGTGTTAAATAGTGTTTGTAGGTTTGTATCACGGCTCTTAATTAGTAACGATACTTTAGTAGTCCGTATTCCGTACAGTACAGTCCGTACAGCAAAAGCAGGTGTGACTTTTTTGTCAACGTCAGCACTAGGTTCGTGAGTGTCTGTGAAGCATGGATGCGGAAACATAACAAACCCTAATTTCAGATTTTTTAAAACCATATCTAGTTTTGCTCGAGCTCATACATTACAAATTACCGTACTTACTTCTGTAATACCGACAGTCCTGTAAGGCCCACCCTCTTGTTAGGCCCACACACCTGTAAGGCTCGCTCCCCCATTGATAGATTGCGAAAACTTGGAAAACAATTTCCCCTGAGTGTCAGGCGCTGTTTCACTGAACGTCACGCATGCAGGTGAATTTCCGCAAGTCGCTATTATATGGCACTAGTTGTGCTGCCGACGGTGGTATTATCACAGTATCCCGTACGGAAGCGCCGGAGTAACAAAAATCGTACTAAACGGCAACTTTAGACGCCCACACGTATGAAGCCGCCTTGGTTAGGCATATAGCCAGCGCGGGCGGGGATCGGCAAGCCGAAGTGATAAATTCGCCCTCAAAATATTTGTACGAGGAGATCACATCGGTAATCAAGCGTGAGATCACATGCACATTCTGGACTGACGGCCATGTGCGTGAAGCAGGATTTGGGTGCACGGGCGATCAGCCGGTAACTACCGCGAATGCCTGGGATCAATGGTGCAAGCTCGCCTGCGGGCATAAATGCAGTGATTTTCCAAAAAGATTATATGCAGCTGAGCTTAAACTGACACTGTCGCGGAGTGAAGGCCTTGTGCGCAATACCTGCCGTTGACGGCGACGTGCGACGCACTTCGGGCTGTGCCATGGCTAAACGTGGAGTGCACCCGTGGTCTCCGTCAACGCTAAGTTTTGAGGGAATTTTATTTGGATTGGGCAGAACACAGAGAAAGAGCCAGTAAATGAAATTTCAGCTGTTCTGGCCCTCTAAAAAAACGCAAGATGGAATTGACCATCACATTTTGCTTTTCTAGGATGGACCGATTATTCAGATATTTTCACGGCAATGTCCGTGTCCGAAAAATTGGACGGCCACTGTAAAAATGTTCGTAGTGGGCCACCAGCGGTTGCCTTATTCTCTTAACACTTAGGAGGTAGTTCGATGTTTCAATTAGTAGCCGTGAGCTTGTGTCGTGAAAGGCCTGCGTCCTATAATTTTTTTTGTAAATGCGGGCCTTACAAAAGTAAATACGGTATTTCCTAATCTGCAAGCATCAATAGGAAGCGGTCACATTACCTCCGTAGGACTCCCCGGCGATGTAAAAGTCTCTGTCTTTGTATTCACGAAAGATTTCCAAGAACTGCTCGAGAAATGTGATGACGTGGTTGGAAGCCTGTTCGAGTGAGGACGGGTACTTCTCGTTTTTGTCGAAGCTGTATCCAGATCCAACTGGCTGGTCCAGGTAAATAATGTTGAATTCCTTTAGAAGGGTGTGTTCTCTGTAGTACAGGTTTCCCGAGGGGTCGATTCCAAGGGGTCCGTTCTCAAGGAATTGGCCAAAAAGGGAGGATTTACCAGGTCCACCTTGCAGCCACAAGAGAAGAGGCTTCTTCATATCATCCTGAAGGGGTGAGGGGAGAAAGAGTTTAGGAATACTTTTCTCACCTTTAAAACCACAAATAATCGTAAACATAAACCATAAACAATAGCCACAAATAGCCAAATAAACCTTAATCTCCTTGTAATGCCTTCTGGAAAATGGTGGCATCAACATAAATAAATAAGTAAATAAATAAATTAATAAATTAATTAATAAAATAGAGAAATAATATATTTACTCATGAATGCAAGAATTTTCCAGATTTCTCTCTTCTGGTGTGGCACTTTTCAATTTGTGCCTGTATAGGGAATTTCGGTATTTACAAATTTGTGCCTGATCGTGGTTAGCCAGACAGTTCTGCGTATGGTGTCGAAGTCTATTGGTGTACTTATCCCGTTAGCAGATACGAAGAAATAATTTTGTTTTCAATTTTGAATCAGATGAACGAATGTTCCTTTGTGTTGGCACAGCTCTGTGTAGCCTTGACACACATCCTTGAGGAGACATCACAGCCTCGAACTTCGCCGCATCATACAAAGTTGGCGAACATCCTTACTTGGATTGGATGATTCTCTCGTAAATTTTCGTTGTCATGTCGTAGGTTTTTTAAGTGTCCACTCCAATTTTCGACGTCACGCAGGATGCTCAAAAGCGTGCGACGCTGTCGTGAGGTTGGTTACATGGTGCGAGCATTTTCATCTTTTTGTTTGCCTTGTTGTAATCTCACCTTGCCCTGTCCTTTCATAGAGTAATTGTTAAAAAAAGTTGAAGCTTTTTAAGCATACATATTTATGCTCCTTATTTTTTGCCGCAACCTTGCCCCTGAGAAATATGGTTGCCATGAATTGCGTATTATAGGGCTTAACACCTTAATTTAGAGGCGCTCAAGAAACGCACGAGAACTGTGCATTTCCTGTATTTGCCAACAAAATATTCAAATCCTTGTTTCGTCATAGATTAGGCAAAGCACGTTTAGCGACTTCTGTGTTAGGGCAGTTGCTAATGACAAAACGCACGTGCCTGTAACGATTTGTAGAGTTTTCCTGCAAAGGACTAACTCAAGAGGAAGTTTTCCTACCTCAACTTAGCATCTCGGTTTGTACGTAAATTTCAAGAACACAATTTTGGACACGTTTTCTTTTTGTGTGTATGAATGGGCCAAATTTTATCGCAGAAACGAATGTTTCTGTCTATGTCTCCCGCCAACTTCGGTTGCACGGTAACTACGTCATCGCCCGACATAGTGGCGTCAAACCTGCCCGCCTCAGGCCAAACGGTGCGAAGGCTGCATGTCAAGGCTATAGGCGTTAGCTTGTCATGGTGAGGCAAACCGACGCAGTTCAGGAACCCAAATCATTTATTACACAAAATAGCACTTAGCTGAAGCGCGTGGCTGCGCCGATGGCCAGCAGAATTGAAGGAAGTGAAGTAATTCCTAGGTATCGCTTGGGCCGTGCATTTAAAGGCTGCCAAAGAGGAGCCTCAGGTGGCGCTCGTGATGTGCTAGACTAATCCTTGATGACGAGTAGCCATTTCTGACCCGTTTGCCTTTTCGCGGGAAGTTAATGCTGCTATGGACTCTCGCCACTCTTCCTTTTCCTTCGGCCGCAAAGCCCTGGAATTATCTAGGAAATCTCCTTGAGAGTCGATCTAGAGCTAAGGGCATGAAGGCCTAGCTTATGGTAACCAACTTGGATTGGCGCGGCCTTAAGCAGCGTGCGCTTTTTGCTGTTTGTGGTATCTTGCGCTTGAAACATTTGGAATGGTCACATACGTACGCAGACCACGAACGTGTCAAAACACTGAACTTTCAGAGGCAGTGGGGCAAAATAATCGCAGAACTATTTCAAGACGCTCAAGGCGCAGACGTGGGACGCATGAACAGTTCTCACTCTATTGGCTCTCCTTTGTGTGCCGAAGCTACCGCCTCCAGACGATTGAAATGCTCAGTCACGTTCGCAAACGCCAGGACCACGTCAGAACACTTCTGTGCATATTTCTCGATTACCAAACGCACCCTTGGTAGCCACCCTACACTTGGCGACCGAGCCCGATTACGTGGGGGGCTCGAAAAACCTTGCAGTTTGAGTTAAAATTTGTTTTTTTTAAGCCGCAGAAAAGCGTCTTGTTAAAAGTGATGTTTCCTGACAAGGTGCCATGGATCTGTCGTGAAAAACCACTGCATCGACGGCAAATGATTTAACGCGGGGTAGCACCACCAGAGGAAGCGTCAGGCCTCTAAACAAGCAAGAAACTCTGCAACCCCTGTTATAATTGCGCAGGCCGAGACCATCGCCAAGCGCATGGTACTTGCGTCCCTCTTTGTGGTTACTTTAATTGTTCTTTCAGCACTCACCGGCCTCAGTTTGACTGAGGCCGGTGAGGAAATGAGAAGCGTGCACCACCAACTCTCCACACCTGCTCAAGTTTGACAAGTGTATTTTGTGAGAAAGATTAAAAGAATAGGAGTCAAATATTGCACCTATAATGGAGACAAGGAAATGAAAGAGGTGTACAAGAATGCGAAGGACATAGGGAAATATCCACGGTCAATGACGACAGTTGTGCTAGATTCTGCATTTTAGAATGCGAAGAAAACTTGTTCACAATAACAAAACAACGGATAAGAAAAAGCCAGTCAGATCACGGCGATTTGTCACGTGTGTTTGTTTCGATTTCGCCAGCAACAATTCCCCCTTTCAGATAAGGTTCTTCAGTTTATTGCGACTTACTTAAACACATCTGAACTGCAGAACAGTTGACACGAGGCCAGCCGCAAAGCAGAACTTAACGAAGGGTGTTGCAATTTGAACAAATATTTGAAGAGCTTTTTTTCGAAATGAGTCAAATCCACTTAAACAGAATTTGAGAAATATGCCCAAATTTGTTATCGGACTGAAATGCAACGTTATCCAAGCAATTATATGATACGTTTTACATGTCAACCAGAGCAGCTTTACCGCAAGAAGTGGCAAAACATTAGGCAGCACATTTGACCAGTATTAGGACGTAAGGTTGAGATTTGACTTTCTTTCAATGAGACACTAGATTTATAGCTGTTTTGGCAGAAAAACTTTGTTGAAAACGACTTTCAAGAACGGTCCAGTGCCATTTCATTAGGAAAACCATTAGAATATTTCCCCTTAAGAAGACTGCTATGGTTCATCAACACTGGAAATAATATTTGGAGACAGAATATTTATTTGCTTGAAAGCGTATGGAGTCTTCGTAGTCTCTTGCAGAACCTTTTCCTTGAGCAGCCTTGAAGGGTGTAACCAAATAAAGAATGCAACTTGCAATGAAACTAGCACATTGAGTCAATCACATTGTCTGGAATGAGCCTTCCTATTGGGTGATTGCATTTGACTTATTTTGATTCATACACCAGCAGGATCTCACTCATTTTTGATGTTGCATTTGTTGGCACATTGTTCGCATGCCTAATTGGACCCATCTCATGTGATACTTTTTATAGAGGAAAAGTTGTCCAGTTTTTCTTGTCATTACGGCTCTGTCTAGTATAGTTCCGATTTGTGAATCTAGGTAATTTGAAAAAAGATTCCTCATTTCTTTCTGGTGACCTTAGAGGGAGAAGTTCTTATTGAGGACCCCAACTACTTCATATGAACCACATCAAACTTTAAAAAAAAACTGCAGGATTGCAGGCACCAGATTTTCTAAGTAGAGTCCACATACACAAGAGTTCTGGGAAGTGCATCCTTAATTACGTCTTGAGCGGATAATGCCGGTATGCCATGCATTGTTCAAAAGTGTCCCTTCCTAATTGCGGCTTTAACAAAACTCCCATTGAACAATCTTGCCCGCTTTTCTATTAAAACAAAGGTGACAAAGCTGATATAAATTATGAAGAGCATTGCACATGACGTAATTATCCTTGTTGTTTTTGCGTAATATACTAGGAAGGGAGCGGCGGGAAGAGGGTAGCGAGCAATAATCGACAAACATTTTTTCGAGGGCAAGGCAGAACAGCTGTTTCGTGTTGCGAGCCCTAGGGCGCCTTTAAGTGTGCAATAATATTAAAGATAAATTGTTATGTGAGACGAAGTGAAACAAAATGCTTTATGGTAAAGGCTCTAAGTACAATTTTAGATGGAAGCTGCTTACCTTCCTCCGACTTAATGTGCAAGAAAAACAAGTAAGATGATTCTTTGCGTTCGTCTACAGGAATGTATCCAGAATATGCCCATAGATGATCGCATGGCTTTGGCAAACAAACACGGCTGGCTTTTTTCGAGTTATTTAAGGAGTTATCAAGCTTCTCGTCATTCTGAATTCGTAAAATGGTGTCCTCTGAAGGCCCTACTGAAAAAAAGGAAGCATCACAACAAGTGAAAAGTTGTTGCAGCAACACGCTGTTGAAAAGAAATTAATTGCAACAAAATTTGCAATGTATTGTTTGCCAATTTAGGTATCTGCAAGGTTCTACTATAAACACAGACGTTTTTTTGCGTAATTTGCGTTTTGCGTCACGAAAAGATTTAAAAAAATTACATAGAATCTCCTCAGGGAGCTGTCTGATTTCTTAGTAACGACGTCGTGTTGAGTGCTCACACTCAACACTGCTGATAATCCTAGCAGTGCTCAGCGGCTGCGGTCGTCTTGGCGCCATTACGGTAACTTCGACAGCGTGGTGGCGACACGAACTCCTGCGGAAGGCGGCGCAACGTCAACTGAGGAGGCAAGCAAACTACAGCAGGTCGCGGCGCCAGGTGCGTTGAATGACGTTCCGATACGAAGCCACGGATGCTCCACAGTTCTGGCTTACTAAAGGCTTGCCTAGTGCGTGCCTGATTGCACACGTCACGTAGTCACAAAGACGCGCTCGTGCCACTGCTCGCGCGTTCGTCGTCTTCTTCCACAACTGGTGAACTTGAAAGTGATCGTCTTACGCGGAGGGCGGACGGACGCTCGGACAGTTTTCTCGTGGGGTAACCATAGAAATGCTTACGCATTTAAAACAATTGACATTTCCCAGAATTTCCTTCAGCCTTGTAAATATACCGCGTAACTTTACACTGTTGTTGCATTGCACTTGCGCTTCATGGAGGACCCAAGCAAAGTTTTGGCACGGCTGCTACACAGTTCTATGGGGCTTACCGTTAACTAAATACTCCAGCTCAGTTATGTCACAACTTTGCTGAGAAAATAACATAACAGATTAGTGTTTATTTCAAGCTTTGCTTTCCCCAGTTCTTGACACTGCCATCGCAATACTTCAGCAGTGCCACAACATTTATGTCTGCAGTTTTTGTCAAATGTGGCGAGGGTTATTGCGATATTGTAAAAAGCAAATGTTTGAGCTCATCAATGTGTCTCGTGGTAACGCACAAATGAACGCCTGCTATTACATATCATGTCCCCTTTTACAACGCGTGGCACAACAAAGCATCGAAATATATGATATCTGTTTGAGTAAAATTTTAGTACAGTGCACAAACGCACGAGCTTAACCATTTGAAGTCAAAACAGTGAGCCCATAATTTTCATCAATTACCTTATTCGCGATAATGCAGAACAAGAGAATGACAGCAAGGTGGAGGCTCGAAGTGATTAAGTGTGGTAGAACAAGGAATGTCATTGGAGTCTACGTTTCGACAAGAGGCTTTGTTTTCGTTAGGGTGGCTAGCTGCTGGCACGACGTGGGGTATACAGGGCAGAGAACAGAGCCCAATGCTATTCCGTATCTGATTAGACTGGGTGATAACCTTGCCAACCATCGTTCGGCTCTGCATATGCTCAGATGGCAGTTCGACGTCGGGTGTGGCGCCAATTCAGGTTTGCACTGCAGAAGGACTGCATAGAGAGGTAATGTGAAAGCTTCGCCCTGGTGGTATTTCAGAGGAAGGCAAAAATATTCTTATGGGGTATTTTGGAATTGAATTTGAATTTATTTGCAAACAGGATACAAAAAATGATAAAAATACATGAGAAACATCTGGACCCTTAGCATCAAGCTAGTTTGGATCCATACATAAATAATAACAGAGATTTACAATATCAATTTCAACATTTGTGCGTTGATGTAGCTAGCAGACATCTTGTAATCATAATTCAACGTTAATACAAGAATTTTGAATGGTGTTTCACCTTACCAAAATTATTTACTTCGTTTTACATGTACAGGAAGACTGTACCACAAAGTACAACCAATGCTAGGTAGCCGCCTTTTGCCATGCACATTTTTTACGAGTGTCTGCAAGAAGTTCCCGGCTTCGTAGCCTCTTGGTGGGAACCGGGAAGACATGAATGATGCGCAGAAAAGTGGGGGAGCAATTGTTAGTTATGCAATTATACACCGTAATTGTAGTTTTACAGTTTACTAGCAGTTTAAGGGACATGATTCGATATTTGTTAAAGAGCGGCTTAGTAGGTCGCTGCATAACTTTAACTTGACAAAGACGAATTGCTCACTTCTGCAGCACTACAAGTGGCCTTAGGTAAGAATCATACGTATGATCTCACGACTCTATATGATATTTGACTACGAAAAAGAGCAAAATAGATGGTTCTCAAAGTCGGTACATGGAAAAACTGGCGACATTCAAATATCACAAAGCAGAGACTGCTGAACATTTTACATAGCGAATCAATATGCATTTTCCAGTTTAAATGACGGTCTAATACAACACTTGGATATGTTATGCTATTCACACGTTCAATGGCCTCTCCATCTACCTGAAGCATGCATGAGGCGAAGGTTGTAGCTTTGTGTGAAGAATGAATTAACATAAATTTTATCTTCTTTACGTTCAGTAGCAGTTTGTTAGCATGAAACCAATTACTGATAAGTTTCATTTTTTCGTTAGCTGTAAGAAAAGCTTCAGGCATAGACTCATGTGCGCAAATGACTTATTAGTAGTCAGTTGATATCCTACAGCAAGAGTCACAGTTGTGTAAGATGATAATTGACCGAGACCTCTCATGGAGTCGTGATGTAAGCTAAGTGAAAAAACGACTGACAGCAATTTGCCATATATAGGAGTTCTTAGCTAGGAAGAGCTGGGGAGAGTCCATACACTCTATGTTGCCAGTTGTAGTGGGCCTTATTTACTCATTTGTTTAGGTGCCTTATAGGCCTCTAGGGTCATTAAGAGTACTTAATGGATTCCTGCGGTGGAACCTATTTGTTATCGTCAACACATGCAGAAATAGCTGTAAACGATCTGAGGTACCCAAGCTCTCAGGTTATGTCGTGGCTTACTCCCGAGCGCGCCAGTGACAGACACCATTGCAATCACTGAAGACTACACACTGAAAACCCAAGTTGTTGTTCGGACGATGCGTGTGCACGTTAAGGTAATTCGTCCGGATTTTTCGCACCACCTTGGCAGCTTCTCCGCCGAAAGGCCCGCACGGCATTAAGTGCAATAATCTATGCACAACTTGCCTCGCTTACATCAGGACACGTAGGTGCGGCTAGGCAGTTGTTTCTGCTATCGTGTGTGAGCTGTCATCAAGTACAACTCACAACTCCAGGGCTTCAAATGAAGCCTAACTTAATGTCGTTTACATTAAAGCAACACCGTTTACTCTTCTTGTATGCAAAGCAAAGCAACTGCACACGCATCTATACTAATGACTCGACCTGAATAACCAGTTAGTTTCGTCGGTGCTGCAGGTACGCACTGACAACAAGAATAACCGAAGGGTTCAAGACGTCGTGGGCCACAACATCTACAGATGCAGAACTGCGGCCCTCTGCAGTGAACTTCAGATGGTTGACATATAGGGTCCTCGAAAATTGGCTGTGACTCACAGCTGGTATTACAGTGTACGCAGTTCCTCCTACGTGTATCTCAAAACTAATTAACGTGCGCAGTCGCCAAACTTGCGCAGTCGCCAAACACCATCACTAGCTATAAAAAGGACATCGGATTTCTTTCAGTGGTTACCCGGCGATTGCAGTATCACTGGGCCCAACGACGCCGACAAGGCTGCTCGATTATCGCACGAGAAGACCACTGCATCCCGATTCCATTCTTTAGGGCGACAGGCGCTGGGGGTTGTTTCATCCTCTCGCGCATACACTCACTATCTCAGAGGGACACCAGTTGTATCAAACGTACCAAACTGCACAAGCGAAATCCTTCACTACAACTTGGACCTCCACCCGGACTGCACCAACGCGAGGCTTGTGAACATTGCCCTTCACAAGAGCTTTTTAATGCAATTAGCAACTCTGAGAACTTCGCGCACTTTGAGGGGACTCTCTGCCTGTTCTATGCAGCCATTTTCCCACAGATTGGGTCACTGGACAGTCCGTGGTCGAATCATTACAGTATCGGGCTGCTGTGCTGGGGGAAGAGGAATCGAAACCAACTGTCGGAACAAATCCACCGGGTATGGGGCGCGTTTTAATTAACCTCTTTCACGCTAAGTTGGCTTACTGGCTATGTAGCACTTGGTACGTGCCACTCTACAATGAACTTCTTTAACGCCAACTTGAGTCACTGGGTATATGCCGGTATTCAATGGCAAAAAAATAGTGAAATTGATTCTGGTGTTCGGCAAAAGAGAACCCGTGCAATATATATATATATATATATATATATATATATATATATATATTATATATATATATATATTCAGCCAATCTTGTCTGAACATATTGCTACGGAGGGAAGAAGCGCAAGACAGGAAATCTATTTACAATATGTACACGATTGACAAGGATTTACGCAACCGACCAGTTACTGAAGCCTCGTCTTCTTCAGCCCCTAACTCGTGCTCATATGACTTCCTCGATGTTGCGCAGAACAGTGTAACATATTTCCGCCCGGCATGGAAGCACCGTCCCAGTGCTTCCTAGGTAGAAGAGGACTGGTAGCGTTTCAGGCAGCCGACATGAACGACGTCATGGGAAGTCTGGAGGGAGCGAGTAGTAGGTGTGACAGGAGAGATCTAGGTCCCCTGGAGGAGGACACGGTAAGGACCGGAGTAACGAGACATCGGTTTTTCAGAGAGGCCGACGCGGTGGGTCGGAGACCATAGAACAAGCTCCCCGGGAGCATAGTCGGCGTCACGGTGACGACTGTCATAAATGCTTTTCTGTTTGTTCTGAGAAGCACAAAATCGACGGTGAGCAACTTGGCGTGCTCCTTCGGCTCGGGCAATCACGTCGCGGGCATAATCAGACACGGACTCTTGAGGGGTAGGCAGTATTGTGCCAAAAAAGTTAAAGTAACAACCTGGCTACAATGGCACTGTGGACTAGCAACGCATTGGATCCTGTGCCAAGCTGCAGGCTGTGCAAATAAAGTTACAAAATTTGTATTATCGCTCACATTTGGCTGAATGTACATTTGAATGTTACGGTCTATAAATAATAACTGTGAGCAGCTTATTTTTTACCATGCCAGGTCTTTGCGCTAGGTCGCCAGGATAACTGCCTCAGCAAGAGGCAGATTTCACTAAGCAAAAAATTGATTTTCTTTATTGACTTTATTGATGACTAAGTCTCGTTTGACAGTACGTACGGCTGATCCAGTCAGCTTACTTCGTGCACAGTGTAGAACTTTCACAGTCGTTCCATTGGGTGCGACAGGTTATCAGATGCAGCTGTTTGCTACCTTCGGAAAATACTGCAGTGTTTATAAAAATCCAGAAGTTAATCTATATTTTCTTATTGTGCATGCAGAAGACTAACAATGGTACATAGTCAAAATGTTAAGAGGCGCCTATAGAAAAGAATTCATTGAGAAGAACATGCCGGGCTGATGACATAAATGTGCAGAGAAGAAACGAAGAGATTCTGCAGGTGTATAGAGTAAACGGCAAAAGTCGGAGCTGCTTGTTGTGCACACCACGCGCTGGAGACGCATAGCTATGACCGTACTCAACAAAGGACAAATACATTCCGCAAAGACATAATATTATATCAAAATGTTAAGTCTACGCATGTAGCGAGATGGAGGGGATGCGGCGACTCTTCAGCACTTTCTAAAGCAGGATGACCAAGTCTTGAACACGATGCGACGCATTTCCAGTCACCACCGAGGACTTCAAGAGAAAGACATGCTACGGCTGCGTGACGTCTCGCTTGTCTCGCTTCCACTATCACGCGCCATACATTAACCTCACAAAAGCGCAAAACTAGACACCTTCATTCGCAAAGACACCAAACTGGCAATGGGATTGCCGACCAACACGAGTACGGAGCTACTAGACAAGGCAGGCAACCATAAAACCCTAGAAGAGCTTATCAGCATGCACAAACGAGGGCAGGAAATTCGACTGAGCCTTACCACATCAGACAGAAGAATCCTGCAAACGCTGGGTAGCCAACCCAACGACACCGCGTCGCCTGCTACAAGCGCGCTCGGAAAAATGCCCGAGCACTGCTCACAATAGCCCCATACCAAGGCACACGGACCCCCAATGAGTCAAAGAACGCAGAGAATCAAGCATCACGTACTACAGCAAGTACATTCAATGACCCAACACCCACACATACCTGTATACCGATGCTGTCATCAGCAGCAGCGCAGCAGCCATAGCGATTTGCTATCACCACCGCTCAATCAATCATACGCAGACCATCAACAAGACGGAACCACAGGGAGCAGAGCTGGCCGCCATCATCAAGGCAATCTAACTCACCCCAATCACCACAAGAAATATAACATATTTACAGATGCGAGAAAAGCCTGCGGGATACATCAGAGCGCACAACTTCCCAAAGATTAGTGAGGCAATACACAAACACCTGCACCTGCCCACTGATGTCATCTGGATGATGTAATCTGGGGCATGCGGGAATAGAGGGTATTGAAGGGGTTAATCTGCTCATCTCAAAAGCACTACGCTGGACCTCCTCCATCGCCTGCTCAGGTAGATCCTCTTAAAAGACTCCCGCAATGCCCACACTAGCACATAATAGGGCATAGAGAAGAAAATTTTCAACTATCAGCCCACACCTCACCAGACGACAGGGTACACTCATTCGCCAAGCACAAACACCCTGCATACACCAGCTTGACAACACCTTATATGGGGACAAGTAACAGAGCCTCCGCCACAGTGAAGGGTCTGTGGCGCTTACCCAAACATTCCGGACATACTATGCCACTGCGGCCTTCATTCCCAACACTTCCAAACGACTCCACCTTCACTCTACTCCCTACAGCCAAGTGGCTGATTGCATCCACCACACACGACGACCAAGACATTCGATGCGTACATTGCATTTGTGCATTGGTGCTTACATTGCATTGGTGCAGGTGACCAGTGGGCTCCTGGACTGAGGGGCCCAGTTCTTGGCACAATGTTTTAACATCCGTTTAGGCCAGTTGTAATTTGTGCGTGTGCCAGGAAGATATCATCATCAGCATTGGCTCGAGCGTGGTCGTCTTCTTCCGCAGTTTAAGCCACCGTAATTTGCGCGTGTTTGCAGGAAACTGCCGCGCCGTAGCCATGGTAACCAGGCGACGCCACGGAGCTCCCACCAGCTGCGTGCTACTGCGCATGCGCCGTGACGTCATCCTGGCGCGTCTGCGCTCGCCTCCCGAGAGAAATAAGTAAATAAATAATAAATAAATAAATAAATAAATAACTAAATGAATGTTCTTGCCAAGGCAGGATTTGAATCTGGGCAGCCACGGTCCGAAGGCGAGCGTCATAACCACTGCGCATACACCCACGCTTGCAGAACGTGCATTTATGGGTAACATATGGTTGCATTGTACTGACGATTGCAACACAAGTTCCTTTGGGAGAGAGAAAGAGAAAACGTGAGCGAGAGAGAGAGAAAGATAGAAAGAAATAGAGATAGATAGAGAGAGAGAGATAACCTTGCTACAACCAAGAGACGCAATCAATCGGCCAGCTTCGCTGTGTCATGAGCTTTGCGCGGCCTAGTGCAAGCTTTCACCTTTTTTTTTAAAATAAACTTTACAACAACAACAACAACAACAACAACAACAACAACAACAACAACAACAACAACACAACAACAACAACAACAACAACAACAACAACAACAACAACAACAACAACAACAACAACAACAACAACAACAACAACACAACAACACAACAACAACAACAACAACAACAACAACAACAACAACAACAACAATTGGAGGACGCTTAAGCTTCGCCTTAAAGAGTAGAGCGCGATAGCGTTATTGGGACCCATTCGCATCGCAACGCATGGCTGTAGGTCTGGTAGAAATGCTGGAAAAGAGGTTTGTGCTTGAGTTTCCTCGTAGCAGAATTAGGTTTTCTCGTACATTCAAATTACAATCCGCCGCCGATTGGTAAACAATCCGACGGCAATCCGACGCCGTATGGTAAAGTCGTCCTGACGGATTTCACTGTGACAAAATAATTTTTTTGTTCACCAAAACCTTGCACCACCTGGACAGCCTGCGTGGTCGGGGTGGTTGGGGTTGATTTTCTCCGCCACCCGCATCGCACGCCGACGCCGGTTGCCGACGCCGGATTTTCTACGACACGGGGCCCTTAACGCTGTCGCGTTAACAACTGCTATTACTCCTACTTCTACGTATCAGAATGACTTTATGGTTGGTCGTTATTAAGCGTTTCGAAGGTAAGGGTGGCTTTGGAGGCGCAACGTAAATGAAGTACTTCGAGACCCTCATAAGAGCGTCAGAGAGAGAGATACAACTTTTATTGGTGCCAGCAATTCACGAGGGCGGACGCAGCCACCCTCCGCCTAGCAGACGGCCGAGATCCCCTGGGTCTCAGCGGCTGCCTCGGCTAGCTGGACAACGAGAAAACATTTTTTATGTGGCACAATACATAAAGCTTAGCCTTCAAAAAGGAGCCCACCAGGAACATTCTTTCAATGTCGAAATAAGACTCAATGGACTGAAGGAGACACATCGGAGCATCTATTACCTAGGCAGAGTCTCTTCGTAGAAAAGCAAAATAACAAACGATGTGGTTGGTCATTATTGTAGCGATGATATAGTATATTACAGTGACGAAGTGAAGTAGTCTGACCAAGTTTAGTATAGTACTCTGACAAAGCTGGTGTACCGGAGTTCATCGCATAAATTTTGATTCTCAGCCATGCATTAAAATCTGAAAATTCTCAGTCACTTACGTTTGGTTGACATATTGGCATTTCAGTTGAGTGTGGAGAATAGCCAGGTCCGACCCATCGTTCACTTTGGCATTTTCACAATTTAATACTGTTAACAAGGAAGCTGAAACAAGCATGGGTGCCACTTCGTATAGCTTCATATCTGCTTGCACATGAGCTGAAAGGCAGTGCCATACAGAGCACTTGTAAAAGTAACCCGCTATCTTCAGTGTCTATTTCAACGCTGCTGATAATTGTTTACTCAATGAAAAAGGCCATGGAACTCCGAAAGGCAATCAGTTTTCGCAGACGCTTTATTACCGAAAAAGATGACAGATCTGAAAGCTGCAAAGAGTGATCAGTACTCAATGTTTTGTGAAAGCACTTGTTGATCAAGATCTGGTTCGTACAGCCAAATGAGAAAACTTTTTTTTGCTTATAACATGCCACACTTTGAAGCAAAGAAAAAAAAGTCCACCTGAATATAGCAGTTTTTACATTCAGATACTATCGTCGCGTCAGCTGCGCATTTACAATGGCATCGCAGCAACAGATCTGGTAAAGAGAACTTAGGAAGAATCAGAATCAACTTATACCCACGAAATAAAAAAAAACAACAAGGGGATCGAGCACCAAATAAACATCCTTTTTTTGCCACAACCTTGTCGATTTTATGATGCTTCCAGAAAATATTTTTTCAAGAAAGAAGTGCTGCCGCTCGAGAATATTTCTAAAGGAGTATGTGATTATCTTATTGCGCTAGAAACTGTATGAACATTAGACAAATTTTGGCCGTCACAGGGATGTTGCAGTTATCGTTAAGTATATAACATATATATTGAATTAATCATCATCATCATCATCATCAGACTATATTTATGTCCGCTGCAGGACTAAGGCGATCTCCTGCGATCTCCTATTATCCCTGTATTGCGCTGGCTAATTCCAAATTTCCTAATTTAATCACCCCACCTAGTTTTCTGCCGTCTTCCACTGCGCTTCACTTCCCTTGGCACGCATTCTGTAACTCTGATAGTAAATCCGTTATCCATCCTACGCATTACATGGTCTGCCCAGCTCCACTTTTTCCGCTTAATATCAACAAGAACATCGGCTATCCCCGTTTGCTCTCTGATCCACACCGCGCTCTTCCTGTCTCTTAACATTAGGCCTAACGTTTTTCGTTCCATCGCTCTTTGTGCGGTCCTTAACTTGTTCTCGAGCTTCTTTGTTAACCTCCAGCTTGTTTTTTTAACCTGTAGCAGTTTGTTAACCTCCAGCTCCCTCGTCAGAACAGGAATTGGCCTTCCTGGTGCAGTATTCGGCCACTACCTCCCTCATGACTCCTACAATTGAAACAAATATACTTACATAAATAAAATTGTCTTACGGCCAGATTCAGGCACAGAACTTCAGAACAGAAGCCCGATACTCTAGCCATAAGGCCACGGACGCTTTCTTAAAAATTATCCTATGCGAGCAAAATATTTACAAAGACAAAGCACTAGAGAAATTTAGGGTTACACAAAACATTCACTCAACAGTCAAGCAAGCAAGTGCAATCGTCCAATGAAGACATCCAATCCGGCGAGGCTTCTTGTGCTGCGTACACACTACGGGTGGATGTCTCATGTTCCATTTAATTACTTCTCTCCACCTAGCGGGTTTCCGCTGAACTATGACGTCACACACTACGAACGCGAGTAGCAGATTCCCCCCAACACGACCGAATGCATCGCGATGACTCAGCATGCCCGTCGTACATTCTATTGCAACCACTGGCTATGCAAGCCAGCATGTCCTATGGTGGGTCACATGGATTTTTTATAAAGTAGGGAACAAATTGCGCATAGTGTTATATCAATTTTGGAGTGTTCTTAGGAGAAGGCCCCTGAAGAATACGGCATGCCTACAGTCTATAAAAGAGTGATAAATCGTTTCAGCACGAGCGCACAAACGGAAGTTTGTTGGTAAATGCACTAAACAGCCCTTTTTATCCGACCAAGTTTTTACAAAAGGCTTGCGGAATGTAACTTATGAAACAAGTTTATCCATGCAGGAATAATCATTCGATAGAAACGCTTAAACACATCTAAGTAATAGCATTCGACATAAGGTGTACAATAAAACGGAACAGAAGACAATGCGTCTACGAGTGCATCAGAATTTCTTTTTTTTTTGCGAGAGGCAGAGAAAATATAATCCATACTGAAACGAGCCTTTACATAGCAAAAACTTTAACAAGCCTCAAGTATGTACATCTCTAGTAGATGACTACATAATTATTTCTGGAAGGTAGTTCCTTAAGCGAAGTTGTAACATCTGCCTTTGAAATGGATTGTTAACATTACGAAAGTGAACCAGGCCATATATATATTTATTTTTTATATTTTTCATTTTCTCTCGAAAGACAATATAGAAGCTTGACCTCCTGCTGTCCTTTTAACTTCTTGCTTGAATATATCCTACTGCGCAGATATAAAAATGCAATTTAGTACTTTGATCAGAATTTTCCGGACGCGCTTCTGAAAAAACTCACGGGACAGTCGTAGAAATTTAGTTTCCGAGAATTTCCAGCTTGTCCGTGAACATTGGAATTGGTGATTACCAAAACAGAGCGAAACAAAACAATTATCTCTAAAGGGCACAAGGGGGCGCATTGTAGCCGTATAGTCTAGGCTGGACAGTTAAGGATACATAAATCTGATAATGCCTGCAATGAGATGTACCCCTAATGTGTAGGTGGCGGTACGGAACTCTTTCATGTTCCCAACGTCAAAACGCTGATAATCGCATGTTATGACATGCAAAACATCGACAGTGATATCATGGCGTTGCCTTGCAGACATGGAGTGAATAACAAATAGAAGGGGTGTCACGTGACAACCTTGAAGCCCAGCCAATAAAAAAAGGTGGAGGAGAATCCAAAGGGATGCTGGAAATTCTACCATTAGCACACGATCGTGTAACATGATAGGCAAGTGGAGCGCCACACGCTTGTCGCCTGCGCTTACGCATGCGGTCAGGCGGGTTGCTCCGTTTGGTGGGTGTGTCCGGGACGCTCATTTCGCATGTTTGTCACTTTAATTCTCGCGGGTCCCACTTTTGAGTAATTTTTTTAAAATTTGCCGGTTAGGTAAAATTACCACTGTGAAATGCGCTTAACAACTTTCGGGAAAGGATAAAAAAGGAAGGAGCGGCTTCGGAAGAGATTGGCCTGCCGAAGCTAGCTGAGTGACGTCATGGTCCCTCCCAGTTTTTTCCCTAGGTGACAGATGCTGTACCCTACCCACATAATTAAATTCACTAAGGTAGCCAATGCACGACCAGTACGTAAGTACTGGGTCAATGACCGAAAGTAGTCCTCCTTGTCACCTGCCGTATTCGCGCATTCAAACAAACAAACCTCAAAACTTGGCCTTCCATATTGACATCGCACCACATAATGCACAGTTCATTGACAGTGGCTAGTTGCAACACGTTTCATCGCCACCTTTTGTTCAGAAATAACATACATCCCGCAGAGACAGCAATCGCATGGCTGACACATACTTCAAACTCCAAAAGAAATGGAGCTACAGCAGCATCTGTGTCTTCACCATATTCAATTTTTGTTTGCTGATTTGGCATGGCATCTCAAGCTAGGTTAGGCAACAAATGTAGCAGCTGACCCTGCCGTCGATTACTACGTAAGCCACGGGCATTCGGTGTTCCAAATGTCAAGAAACGAGTGCTCGCCATTATTTTATACTACTAAGGCGCAGCGCCTACACGTAGCACTGCTACCTGTTTTGCCTGTTCCGCCCCGTCGAGGAGTCGTAGCTGCAGAAACCACTTGAACTGCAGCGGCAGCTCCACTCACAGGGGCTCCACAAAGGGGTTTCTTTGCCACGACCGTGACCCTGGGCTCTTAGAGCATTCCAAATGATCCAATGGTGTTGGACGCATCTTAGACGGCTCAGTCAGTTCAGCATCCCAGGCCGGCCGGAGGAGGCTGATCCCGAAATGTTGGTCAGTCGGCCCATCTTTCAGAAAGGTATTTTCCACGATCGGGTGCTGTAGACTCTTGAGTGCTCTTTGCCGTAGCTGTGTCCGCAGTTGGGCAATACTTGCACCTCCTCCGTTCAGTGGTCTTCAGCAAGAGCTTCGCCAGATGCATCCACGATCTCACTAACATTCATGAGGTGGTCAGCGATGGTGTCGTCACATCCAGGTGGACAACCACGGAGGTTGTTAGCAAACGCCCCGACGCATGTCTCTGTGTTATGCCCAAGACAGTGTTATGTCCATGACAGCGTAGTGTCAGTGGGCACCGTATTTTGGGCCCTACTATGTTGTATTGAAGACCCAAGAAAGGCCGTCCATGAATAGGAGTTAAGCACTGATGTCCGAATATCGTCGGAAGATGAAGAAAGAAGCTGGTAGAGACCCTTCTTTGAGCGTAGACTCAACATCACCGCTCCTCATCTGACGGCTATACATACCCACTAAAACCACAGTTCTCTGGCTGCGGAATGCACCACGCCATACGTTTCCAATGCTCCGACAATGCATCCATACGTTTCCAATGCTCCGACAAAGAATCGGTTTTAAATGAGGGGGAAGCCAGAGAAGGTTCATTTTTATGTTCCCCCTTTCCGGGTCGGTGACATGGCACTTCAATCCTTCCACTAGTGGCGCTGAGCCGTGCTCCCTCAAGGGCTGCAGAAGATAGCGCCAACCTTTCCCTTTCCCTCAAGAACCACTTATCATCATCATCCTTCCACTAGAAGCTCACCTTGATCGACAACATTTTCCTTGGCAAGCTGTTGGCACAGGTAAAGAGCCACAAGTGGTTCATCTGATACATGACTGGATCCTAGAACGTCCTTGAAGTCGAGCATGGAGACCAGCGCATCACTAACGTCCGCTGGACGGTACGGCCGGCAAGCGAAGTCCGCGTGCAGGGACACGCATTTGAGAACAGTGTTTACCACTGGCCATTAAGGCAGAACAATCTCGTAATTACAGGTAACGTTAGACGCTGAAAGAGATCCTCGACCTTAGGCCGATGCGCTATTTCCGGCAGAACAAATCCTGTTGTTGTTGTTGCCTCAAAACGTGGCTGGTATCCACGAGGGGGATAGGCCACACTGGATTAACTAAAAAGTGCACCCAGCCAAATACCAAGAGTGGTAGAAGGCAAACAATGAAAACGGATCATTAGGCAACTCAAGGATAACACAAATTGTGAGAGGGCTCATTCATAAACACAGAAAATAAGAATAACATGCGCCACAGTCAGTACCCTTGCAGCGTAATCTTCCACACGCTTCAAAGAACTTATGCAGAGTCGTAATCATAGACTACACACATCCTGAACACGGCCATTTGAAGCGGCGGCTTCTCTCTCAGGCCATGGATGCTTGTCTCAGCGGGTGCGATGTACTCGCGCGACGCCGCACACAAAGCCACTCCTGCTGGGTATAAAGGAACTGTGCCCTGACAGCTACGAAACCTCTCTTGCCCATGGAAAATTCTCAGTGGTGTTCTATTCTGCCTGCTAAGGCAAGCGTCCTT